>NC_066546.1:16247473-16254973 GCF_024679095.1 Eriocheir sinensis | reverse complement strand
CTCTCTCTCTCTCTCTCTCTCCAATAAGCACCGAAGGGGATTACGTCAGAGGCTCACAAGGGATAGACAGGCATACTGCATGAAGCCACACGTTCGATTCCCCGCTTCAGAAGCCCGACACACGCCCACCAAAGCCCTCATACACGCCTCCAAACCCCTATACACACACCCAAACCCTTTAAAACCACCAAAACCCCTATAAACCTACATAAAACCAAGTGGAATGGGAGTAAAGTGGAGTTGGATCTCATATAGGAGAGTTGAAGCCTAAGTCACGGCGCGGGTATGGGATCCAGGTGTTCGGTGTGGCTCTATTGACGATCAGAGATTGTTGATGATTGGCTACGCATTCCTGAGTGGCCGCCAGACTCACGCCGGGACAACACGCGGCTCCACTGTGAGGCTCCTGATGGCCCCCGCAGGAAGCTCTCAATGGGGACAGAGGGAAGCTTAAGGCAAGTCCGATGCGTGACCAAGCGACGTGTCCGATCGGCCCTTCCCTCCGCCTCGTTCCCGCGGCTGCTGGATGGTCCGGCTCACGTAAATACCGCATGCTTCCCCCGCCGCCGACTGGGTGTTTGTTCCTCCTCGTCTCTGGCACGCTGAATGTTTTACTCTGCCTCTACGTATCTTTTCCTCTTATTACTCTTGACGATACTTGTTCCTCACCGTCTAAACTGCGCTGAATATTTTACTCTGCCTGTATGTAATATCTTTCTTCCCTTGACGATGCTTGTACCTCTCTGCCTATACTGCGATGAATACTTAACTCTGCCTCTATGTAGCTTTTTCTCTTATTTCCCTTGGTATTGCTTCCTTGTCATCGTCCGTACTGCGCTGAAAGTTTACTCTCCCACCCGAAATTGACCTCTCTTTGGCCTCTCGTTTTGCTGTCTTGTGTTTGGAGCAACGTCAAGTGAGCCTTCTTTGTACCTGTCTTGCTTTTCCCTTACTGTAAAAATCAGACTGCCTCTATGTAACTTTTGCCCTCACTTTCCTTGGCGATGGTTGCTTCTGACCGTCTGTACCGCCGTGAATGTTCGTCTCTGTCTGGACGTGGCATTGCCCTCCACTTCCAATAGCGATGCGTGTTCTTCCCCGTCTATCCCGCCCTTAATTCTAGTCCCTTCCTCCAGTTAGCTCTTGCTCTTCCCTCCCTTGGCGACGTGAAAACGAGAGGAAAGAAGAAAAAGCTGGATAATACTTTCCTTCCTCCTTGAGCACTCTTTCCTCGAAGTCACTTTCCTCACTTTCTTTTTAATTCTCCCGAGGAAGTGAAAATCTACTGCCGGATTATTTTAAACCTAAGTTGCTCTTCTTTGATCGCTTTCGGTAGTTTAAAGTTTTACTCTCTCTCTCTCTCTCTCTCTCTCTCTCTCTCTCTCTCTCTCTCTCTCTCTCTCTCTCTCTCTCAACGGAAAAGAAAAAAAAATGAAACCTGGATAAAGTGTGTGTGTGTGTGTGTGTGTGTGTGTGTGTGTGTGTGTGTGTGTGTCTGAAAAAAAATTCCTGACATACCCATCATTTCACACGCACACACACACACACACACACACACACACACACACACACACACACACACACACACACCTCTCACACACATCCCTCCCCTCCTCCTACAAGCAATCCAGGTGTGAGCGGCCTCTGATCCAGGTAGAGAGATTATCCGCGCCTGTCGGTTTTGGTCTACAGTGTTTTGGGAGGAACTAGAAACGAGAGAAACGGGTGAAGGGAGAAGGATTGAAAGGGGAAAGAAAAGGGTAGGAGGGCAGGGGAAGGGAGCACGAGGATGATAGAGAAAAGGAGAAAAGGGGAGATGAAGAGGAGGAACTGAATTTAAAGATCACGAAAGGGGTGGAGATACATAGATGGATAAGAAAGAGGGAATAGGGGAATTAAAGATAAAGACAGGGATGATAAAGAAAAGGGGGGAAGGGGAGATGAAGAAATGGGAACTGAATTTAAAGATCTCAAAAGGGGGTGGAAATGCATGACGGATAAAGGGAAATAAGAGGAAAGGAAAATGACAAAAGTGTACTGGACCGTCAAGGAATTAGGGAAAGGGAGAGAAAGGGAGCAAAAGGGATCGTTAGGGAAGCTGGAACGGGAAGGGGCATGACGAAAGGGTTGGAAGAGGGGAGGGAGAATGGGAGAAAAGGGAGCATGATGAGGAAGCAGAGAGGGTGAGAGGCATGACGGCAAGAATAATGGAGTAGGGAAAGGGAGGAAGAAGATGGAGAAAAGGGACAAAGGGAAACGCAGGCACGAAGAGGGAGGGAAAGAGGAGGAAAGGATAATGGTTTGCCGAATACAATGGAACACGAATTAAAGAAGAAGCAAAAATCATGGAGAGAAAATAATAGAAAAATATGATTAATACTATCTTAAAATAAGCTCACTGATGCCATAAAAGGAAAACAGATAGATAAAAGGAGAAAGAAGAGTGAAGGAAAAGAGGAGGAAGGGATAACGATTGACAATGGAACACGGATAGAAGAAGAGAAGGAAAAAGGATGGAAGGAGAATAAAAGAAAAATATGATTAATACTATCTCAAAATAGACCCAATCATACCATAAAAGGAAAACAGATAAATGAAAGGAGAAAGGAAGATGATTAACCCAAAAATACAATACCCGTCCCTTGAAGGATACAACAGACCACCCAGCAAAGGAGGAGGAGAAAGAAAAGAAGAGAAATGGAGAATAATGATAATAAGAATACAAATAAGTAACCCAAAATATAAAAAAAATAGGAAGAGCAAAAACTGAAAGAGGAGAGAATTTATAATGAACCGATAAGAAAGAAAACAATAATGAAAGAAATACTATCAATACAAATTCACACCCACGCACACACACAGAAACAGTCGGTATAAGGGAAGGAGAAGAAAAAGAAAAGAAAGGGAAGATGAGAATAATAATAATAAAAGGAGAATAATGAAGCTTTAGAACACACTTAACCAAAAACAATAGACTGCCGAAAAAACACCAAAGAAAAACAAAACAAAGAAAAATAAGACGGAGAAGACAAAAGGGACTAAAAAGAAAAGAAAAAAAGGTAGATAAAAGCCACTTCGAAAAGGCCTCGGAAAAAAAAAAAAACTCTTCAACTTGGGAACGTGAGGTTGAGGTAGGAGGGCCGAGGGGGGACGAAGGGGGGGCGAGGGGGGGGAGGGGGGAGCATCTAATTACCTGGCGTGTAGGTGTCCTTTGTATGGCTATTGTTACGTGGCTATTATGCCGCTCAGGTGGGGCCGCGCGTTGCTGTGCTCACTACGGCCTAAGAGTTAAGTGAAGAACCGCATCTTAAGACCTCTACCCTCTCTACCTCTTGTTGTTGTGGGTCCTCCTCCTCCTCCTCCTCCTCCTCCTCCTCCTCCTCCTCCTCCTCCTCCTCCTCCTCCTCCTCCTCCTCCTCCTCCTCCTCTTTCTTCTTCTTCCCAGACATTATGAGTCTTTTGTTTTGTTCCATTGTTTTGTTTTGTCTCATCGCCTTATGTGGGTACCTTTGCCTTCTTCCCTCCCTTCCTCTGTTCTTTCCTCCCTCTCTCCCTTACCTGACTTCCCTCTCCCTCCCTCAGTCTTTGTATAGGTAGGAAAGGTTAAGTTTTGTCTCCTTTTTCCCTCTATTCTCCCTCTCCATCTCTTCTTCCTCCCATTTCTTCCTTTTCCTCCTCTCCACTGTTTCCATTTTTCTCTTCCTTCGTTACCTTATCTTCTCTCTCTTCTCCTTCCCATTCCTTCTAGTTCTTCCTCCTCCTCCTCCTCCTCTCCATTGCTTCCATTTATCCCTTCCTTCGTTACCTCATCCTCTCTATCTCTCCCGTCTATTCCTTTTTCTTCTTTCGTCTTCCTTTTAATGTTTCCTCCGTCTCATCTTCTCTCTCGCCCCCCACACTGTTTACCTCCATCCATCTTTCTTTCCTCCATTCATACACTGCTTTCATCCTTCCTTGCTTTCATCCTTCCTTCCCTTCATCCCTCCTTCCCTCCCTTTCTCCTTTCATTCCTCAGGCCAGGTAGGAGGCGACCCACCGTTTATGACCAATTAAGGGACAGGTAATACAGACCATTAGCATGTTCGGTTATATTGATGATTCCCTTAAGAGGCACTTCGGGACCTCACAAATTTGGGGTTATTAATAGGACGTTGGAGGGGGATTTTTGAGTCTACGGAGGAAAATAATGTTCCTAAAGATACCAAGTGAAAAATACTGAAATATGAACTGTAAGAAGTAGAAAGTGAAAAGGTGGAGGAAGTGTTTGAAGTCTCCGAAGAATAATAACGGGAAAAAATAATGTTCCTAAAAACACCAAGTGAAAAATACTGAAATATGAACTGTAAGAAGTAGAAAGTGAAAAGGTGGAGGAAGTGTTTGAAGTCTCCGAAGAATAATAACGGGAAAAAATAATGTTCCTAAAAACACCAAGTGAAAAAACTGAAATATGAACTGTTAGAAGTAGAAAGTAATACGGTGGAGGAAGTGTTTGAAGTCTCCGAAGAAAAATAACGGAGAAAAATAATGTTCCTAAAAATACCAAGTGAAAAATACTGAAATATTAAGTGTTAGAAGTAGAAAGTAATACGGTGGAGGAAGGGTTTGAAGTCTCCGAAGAAAAATAACGTTCTCTATACTTGTCTTTGTCTTGTGGAGTGAGGTGAAAATACTCTCGAATATGTACACCTAAAATCAAAGGAATGAGTATAGGAAAGAGAGTAATCTGAGGATGGGGGAAAATTATTGAGTTACCGAAAGAAAATTAATGTTCCTAATGATACCAGTTGAGAAATATTGAAAAATGAACTATTAACAATGGAAGTGAGGAGAAAATATTAGGGTGGATGAAGATTTTTGAGTCTCCGAAGAAAATAAGTGTTCCTAATACCTGTCTGCCTGTGGAGTGAGGCGAAAATACTTAAAATTATATACAGTTAACAAAGGGAATAAGAAAGTAATTTAAATAGGAAGGGCGAATCCCAGGTTCTTTCTCCACTGACGAACAGGAAAGAAAGGAAAAATGGGGACTAATGGTTCGTCTAGTAGTATAGAAAAATGGGTATTCAGTATTACGTTAAATTTGTGACTTTTAACTTGCATTTACCTTGACCCGTGATATATTTTGGGGGTTATTATAAGGATTTGAAAAGTTTGTGTTGGTTTGGTCTTGTCTAGTTGTATAAACATTGGTCATTCAGTATTTAAACTATATTTCTGCACTGTTGTCGATTCCAGATAGTTTTCGAGGTAAAAATAAGGTTTAGAAAAGTTGGTTTCAGTTCTCGTAAAATATTATCTTCTCTGGTTATCATTGTTCTCTCTCTCTCTCTCTCTCTCTCTCTCTCTCTCTCTCTCTCTATATATATATATATATATATATATATATATATATATATATATATATATATATATATATATATATATATATATATATATATATATATATATATATATATATATATATATATATATATATATATATATATATATATATATATATATATATATATATATATATATATATATATATATATATTTAAACGTAAATTTGCTATTGCTTTTCATACGCTATTTGAATCATATATTTTCTGTGATTATTCGGTCAAGAAAGGTTGGCATGTGAACTTAAGCCAGACATTCTTTACTCGCCGCCTCGTGCAGTAACGTAAAAGTAAGTTATTCATTAATTAAAACCACATCAGCCCTTCAACCTTTTGTTTCCATTAAGTGATCACAATCGCTTGATATTCTCGGCCGCTGAGAGAAAACGAGGAATTGCACATCGTAAAAATCATGAATACAAGAACAGAGAACATAAAAATAAATCATTTCACCTGGAGAGTGAAAAATGAAAGGCTTCTTAATAAAAAGGAGGTCAGTCAGAATTTCCAACGCTCGTGTCAAATACATAAATGAATATAACAAAATCTCTCATTAATTTCGCTCGTACATTGAAGAGATAAAAATCAGGTTATAAAAAGAGTGCAGCTGAGTCAGTACGTATTTGTATCATGTTACTTGTGAAAATAATGAAAGAAAAAGTCAAATAATTTCGCTTCAATATGATGTAGTTTCTGGAAAATCTAATTGCGCGGGAAAGTTTCCTCACAATGCGGCTGAGAAAAAGCGGGAACACCTGAATACCTTTGACTAATTAGAGGCGTAAAAAGCGAAGGTGAAAAATGTGATTTCCTTGCGAGTCCAATTTTCGGAGGTTAAAAATGATAACTTCACAAGTAGCCTCCCTTTGTGTGTGTGTGTGTGTGTGTGTGTGTGTGTGTGTGTGTGTGTGTGTGTGCGCGTGTGTGCGTGTGTGTTTGTGCGCACAGATGCTGTTGATGCAGACTCGTTTGAAATAACTGTAAAATAAGTATCTGTTGTTGTTGTTGTCTATACTATTACTCAGGAGAAGGACGAGGAGGAGGAGGAGGAGGAAGAGGAGGAGGAGGAGGAGGAGGAGGAGGAAAAAGATGATGGTGGAATAACAAGATCTGGAGGCTGGAAAGAAAGGAGCAAGACGAAAACGAGGAGGAGGAGGAAAAGGAGGAGGAGGAAGAGGAGGAGGAGGAGGAAAAAAAGTACGAGGATCCTGCGGAAAACGAAAACGAAAATAAAAATAAGGAGGAGGAAGAATAAGGTGATGATGATGATGATGATGATGATGATAGGAAAACACAATCTTGATGTTGGAAAGTAAGGAACAAAACCAAGACATACAAAAAATATATAAAAAAGACGAGGAGGAGGAGGAGGAGGAGGAGGAGGAGGAGTATAAAACAGATAATGATGCGCCTTTTCTGTCACCTAAAAAAACTCTCTTTAGTCTCCGCCGCGTCTCAAAAGGGGGTAAGAGTCCTCCTGAATCACCCTTTTGTTTTCCTGACGCAGCTCTTGATCCCCTCTTCCACCCCCTTCCCGCCTCACTCCGCCCCACACCGCCGACCCCTTGCAGTAGTGTCCCTTCCCTGCCCTTTTTATACCCTATCCTATGTCCCTTTCCCTTGTCGTTCCCTTTTGTTTCCCTGACGCAGCTCTTGATCCCCTCTTCCACCCCCTTCCCGCCTCACTCCGCCCCACACCGCCGACCCCTTTCAGTAGTGTCCCTTCCCTGCCCTTTTCATACCCTATCCTATGTCCCTTTCCTTTGTCCTTCTCTTTTGTTTCTCTTCCTCTCTTTACGCCGCTTTTGTTGCCCATTTCCTTGTCTCTTTACGCCTTGCTCTGAATTTATCTTGTTTATTTTCTGATTTACTCAATTCTCATTCTGCTCTCCTCCTGCCTAACGTTTTTATCTTTCTTTCCTTTTTCTTCGTTTCTGATCCTGTTTTGTTCTTTGTTTACTTTTCTACCTTTCTCTAAACATTATATGGTAAGGATATGAAAGTTAGTATCTATATCTGTCAATTTATCTATCTGTCTACCTCATCTACGAGTAAGTCATAACTCAATCTACCTATATATATCTGTCTATAAATATCTCACTATCTCACTATCTCTGGT
>NC_066546.1:16234973-16242473 GCF_024679095.1 Eriocheir sinensis | reverse complement strand
GAGATGGAGGGAGGAAAGAGGGGGGAGGGTAATGTGAGGGAGAAGAGGGAGGGAGGAAAATATGGGGGATGGAAAGAGGGAAAGGAGGAGGTAGAAGAGAAGGGAAGAGGAGCGAGGGAGGGAGAGTAATGGGAGGGAGGGAGAAGAGGGAAGGATGGAGAAATGGTGGGTGGGGTGAGGGAGGAGGTAGGAAGGAGACAGGGAGGGAGGAAAGAGAGTGAGGGGCAAGGGGAGGGAGAGGGAGGGGAGAACTGGGGAGAGGGTAAAGGGAGAGGGAAGGAGAGAGGGGGAGAGATGAGGGAGAGGCAGGGAGCGTATACACAGTTTTTCATATTATAAAAGGGTGAAAAAGAAAAGGTTGAAGGGAACAAGGGAGGGGAAAACTGACACTAGAAAGAAGGGTGAAAGGGAGGGATTGGGTGTAATGATGAAATTAGTGAGGGAGGAAAAAATGGATTATGGGGAGATGGGGTAAAAATCATAACACTGCAGAAGGGAGGGAACAAAAGGGAAGGAAGGAGAAGAAGAAAGGGAGAGGAGGAGGAAGAGGACTGTGGGTGCAGAGGATGACTGTTGTTGTCTGTGTTTACCTTAAGGGCGGAGGAGGAGGAGGAGGAGGAGGAGGAGGAGAAGGAGGAGGAGGTGTGTAACTTTATATGACAGTTCAGTAGAAGTGACAGGCTTGAGAGATGAAGGGAGGGAGGGGGAGGAGGAGAAGTGAGGGAGGGAGGAGGGAAAGACTGCAAGGGAGAAAAAGTGTTGGGAGCACGGGAAGAGAAGGGAGAGGAGGGTGGGATGCTGGGAAGATGAGAGATGTGTTGAGGAATGATGGAAAAGGGAAGGGAAGGGAGAGAGAAGGTGGCTGGAAGGGGAGTAAGGGGAAGGGAGAGGAGGGAGGAGAGGGTCCTTGCCCAACAACAACCTCTACAGAGCGTGAACGGACGGATAAATTTCGGATGCAGTCACTCTTATAAAAGCTTGACAAACATGCAGACGTTCCAAAATAAATAAACATTACCTTCGGCGTAAATAAATGTAGAAGAGGAAGCGAAAAGTAACATCAGAGGGAAACGCGCGCGCCGCCGAAATAAAATAAATGAAAGTGCGTAAAACCTAATTATGCATTTCGCTTACGACTGGCCGGAAAAGTGTGGATGTAAATCATGAATTACCGAGTAATTCCCGCGAGGTTTTGCGATACATTTTGACGAAGCGCCGGACATTGGGGTAGACAATGAAAAAAAAGAGCAATGCGAAAGACAGTCTGCAAATATTGAGAGGAAAATATTTGATTACGGGGCGCAAAACATGATTTAGTTTTGATTATTTATATCAGCAAAAAGGAATCATAGCCATTAATAACCTTTAGTTAATAACCTGATATTAGTATTATGATATTAGTAAGCTTATATATTTGTAGCCTTAATTAATAACAAGATTAAATTAATAATCTTAAATTAATTACTTTATATATTAATAAATGTTTAAATATGTCTGAATTTTCAACAGGCAAGTTATTAAGATATTTTCTCTATATTTTCCTGATGCTGTTGGACGTGTCAAGGGAAATGGACAGCAAGTAAAATGCGCACAAGCCTTCATGAAATCTTCTACACAAATCTCATTAACTTTAAACTAAACCAATTTTTTTTAGTCCAGTAAACATAATATTTTCCTCTTAACACAATCAACATTTGCAGACGGTCTTTCGCAATGCTCCTTTTTTCCTTCTTTTCCCTAATGTCCGGCGCTTCGTCAACATGTATCGCAAAACCTCTCGGGAATTATTCGGTAAGTCATAATTTACATGCACACTTTTCTGCCCAGTCGTAAGCGAGGTGCATAATAAGGTTTTACACATTTTCACTTATTTTATTTCGACGGCGTGAGCGTTTCCCTCTGATACTAATTTTCTCTTCCTCTTTGACTATTATTTACGGCGGATTATTTTTTGTACAGCTTATTCGCATGCTCGATCAGTTTTAATAAGGGTAACTGCACCCGATTTTGATGCTCATGTTCACGTCTATAAAGGTTGTTATTGTGTGACTCGCAGCATCATTTCTCTCTCTCTCTCTCTCTCTGAGTCGTCCGTCTGTTGTTGTTGTTGTTGTTGTTTTGAGGGAAGATCGTTTACATCTCGCGTGTTTTTCCCTCATGTTCAGCGGAGCGAAAGATGTCAGTGTGTTTTTATTGATGTTATTCATGTTGCGTTTGTATTCATCGCTTCTTTTTTTCCGTCGCACTGAGTGAAAATACAAGGAACATCCAATGTACAGGAGCCGCCTTGTATAGGCCAACCGGCCTCTTGCAGACTCCTTACGTTCTTATGTTATGTTGTTCTCTCTCTCTCTCTCTCTCTCTCTCTCTCTCTCTCTCTCTCTCTCTCTCTCTCCAAATATTTACACGCTGATCTTTCATTTACCTCACGTCGAGTTGGAACTGCTGAGGACTTTTGTTTCTACTCTTTTTGAAGTTTAAGAATATGGAAATAACTCATAGCTTAGCGAACGTACAGGTTCATCAGTATTTAATAACGAAGGAAATGAGTTGCCACCTGGGAGAGGCAGAATAATCGACTCTGACAATATTCTCTTAAGCGAAAGCTGGAAAGTGACTAAATAAATAAAAAATCAGAATGTTATAAAAAAAGCCAATCTATCTCGATCTATGTCTTTTTATCATACTAGCTCACTGTCTCTGGTAGATACGGATGGTACTACTATTACTGTTATTATTATTATTATTACTACTACTACTACTACTACTACTACTACTACAGCCTCCATCCGTTAGGAGTTGCGCTGTGAGGCATAGTCCTCAAACACAAGTCTTGGCCCCGCCCCGCCAGAGACTGTGGCCGCCAACCAACTGAATTACTACTACTTGCTACGAATGTCTGACATGCATATGATAATGAGATGAAAGTCAATTCTCTCTATGTATATCTACCTCTATCTCTATGTCTCCCGATCTCAGTAGCTCCGGTTGATACGGCTGCTGCTACTATTACTTTATTACTACTACTACTACTACTACAGCCTCCATCTGCTAGGAGTTGCGTTGTGAGGCAAAGTCCTCACAACACAATTCACTGGCCCCGCCCTGCCAATGACTGTGGCCGCCAACCAGCAAAATTTTACCTCTGCAACTACCAATACAAGACATGCAATAGGGATCACGACATCATGAACTATTCAAAAATTAATTACATGGTCACTAAACATTAGGAATTAATCTAAACATTGACATAAATATGGTTAGCATTTGTAATCAAATACAATCTCACCTGGGAGTACCTGTACATCCCACACGAATTTAAAACCCAGCATCCAACGCTCCATCTTCACCTGTCGACACATGCCCATTCCTCACGCCTAAGCTTACCTTCACCCTAATCAGCGCAACCTTCACCTGTGTCTCCCGTGTCTTCTTTCTACCCTTTTTGTTGTTGCGATTTGCCACCTTCCTCTAAAAAAAACTTGTCCAACTGTTTATATATATTCTTCTACTCACCCACCGAGCTGTTGTGCAATTTATGTTTCTAATCTTCAGCTAAAAGTGTTTTTTTATATTTTTTTTTGTACCTGCGATTTACCTTGCCGGTCTACCTACCTGCCTACCTACCTACCTTTCTCCCTTCACCTGAGTTCACCTGTGACCTTTTCCTCCGTCCCATCTTCCCTCCCCGGCAGTGTCATCCTCAGCCCAAGGTAATCTTCTTCCCTTTCTCTTCTCCTCTCTCATCCTCACTCCCTTCCTTGTGAGTTCTCGCCCCAACCATCTCATTACCATATTCTATTAATGTCCCTTCTTTTTGCCCTTTCGTTCCCCCCCGAATGAATATGGAAAGACGCGAGAGACGGGAGGAGACGGTGAATAATGAGAGGATGGGGCAAGGAATAATAGAATAATGTTTTAAGACCCTGAATATGCAACGCGAAAAAGATGGGAAATACAATATGAGGTGCAAAGTAAAAAGGATGTGGTAACTCTATTCGTATTATGTTACGCTGGGAGATGTTAGCTGTCGCGGTGATGGAGGTGGTGGTAGTGGTGCTGGTGGTAGTAGTCGTATAAGTAATAAAGTAGAAGTTATAGTCATAGTTGTGTAGTAGAGGTTGTATAGTAGTAGTGGTAGTAGTAGTAGTAGAAGTAGTAGTAGTGGTAGTAGAATATTTTGCAGTTGGAAGTGGAGGAGACAAAGAACATACATACACACTTACAGGTAGACGGACAAACAGGAAAAGTAAGGTAAGGTAAGGCAAGGTAAGGATAGGTAAGGTAGCGGGTGTTAGTGAAAGGTATGATAGTAGTAATGGTAGTAGTAGTAGTAGTAGCAGTAGGGCGAATGAAGGAAAACGAAACAAAACACATTCACAGGTAAGCGGACAAACAGGTAAGGTAAGGAAAGGTAAATTAAGGTAAGGTGACGGTGGTTAGTGAAAGGTGTGGTAATAATAATGGAGAAAAAAAAAACACATTCACAGGTAGACGGACAAACAGGTAAGGTAAGGGAAGGTAAGGTAAAGCAAGGTGACTGGGGTTAGTGAAAGGTGTTGCAAGGCCCAGCGGGAGTAATCCGTCACTTTCCACTATTCGTATAAGGCAAGACTTGACCACAACAGACCCCGCTGACTACCTTCCCTCAAGTCCTTCCCACGAGGCGAAGAGTGAGGCAAGACACAGACTTAATGATGGAGACTTGTACGGCGGAGGCGGTGGTGGTGGAGGTGATGGTGGGAGAGGATGTGTGAAGGGGGCTAGGTAACATGCTAATATGGTGATGAAGAGGATTTGGTGGTGGTGAATGTTAGTGGTGGTGATGGTTGAGGAAAAGGATGCTAAAATGGTGATGAAAAACTGTAGGCAGTGGTGATACGGTGGTGGTGAAGGTTGGTGGTGGTGATAGTTGAGGGAAAGGATGAGTTTGAAGGAAAAAGGTGGTACTGGAGTTCTGGTGAGGATTATGGAGGTGGTGGTGGTGATGATGAGACAGTAGTGGTGTTGGTGGGGGTAGGAAAGGGGGAGGAAGCTGTTGTATGTAGTGTTACCGTTAGTGGAGGTATTGTGACGTGGTAGTGACGTGGTTGTGATGGTGATGATGATGATGATGATGATGGTGGAGAAAGACGCAACTCGAGAGGAGGAAGAAGTGAAAGTCAGTCTGCCGGGCAAGGAAGGAGAAAGGTCACAACTCGTTTGACCTCGGGTGCCTACGCAACTCGGATCTTCCTCACGATATATACTCGCTCTCGCTCTCTCTCTCTCTCTCTCTCTCTCTCTCTCTCTCTCTCTCTCTCTTAATCTATCCATTCTTTCATTTCTATCCATCTCTTCTCTTCCTGTCCCTTACTTCCTCCCTTTACCAAATACCTTTAGCTCTTCCTTCTTCTAACGCATCTCAATCTATCCATCCTTGCATCCCTATCCATCCCTTCCCTTAATGTCCCTGTCTCACCCCCTCTATCAATCACCTTTTACTTCTTCATCCTTTCCTACCCCTTCAGAGCATCCGTCGGCGCTATGCATATTCACGGACGTTTGATAGATGACGCTCTCCCATCCACACATTTTTTTCTCCTCACCTTTCTTGGCTATAAAAGTCTGGTATTGCTTCTGTCAGCGGTCTCCCTTCCCCTTTTCGTCTTCCATTCGTTACTCTCGCAGATGCATACTCTCATCCTCTCTCCCTCTGTCCATCTCCCATTCTTCCTCTCCCTGTGGTCTCTCTCCCTGTACAAACGATTCTGGTTCACTATCTCACCTTTGCATTCTTTTTTATCCTCCCCGCCAATATCCCTTTTTTTATCGCCTTTTCTCTGTATCCAATCTTACTTCTACAGCATAACACACACACACACACACACACACACACACACACACACACACACACACACACGCACACACACACGTATATTTCTCACTCGTCTGCTCCTCCCCCCATTCTCCCCCTCTCTCTCCTCCTCCTCCTCCTCCTCCTCCCTCACCTGTCTTCCCACGGGAATGCTCTGACCTCCCTTCCCTCCTTCGCTATGAAAGGTCACTCCATTGCAACTTTTTCTCCCTCCCTCCACAACCATTTACTGCGTTTATGCCCCAATCGTTGTTCCTTTTCCTCAATCCCGAGTAAACTGGATTGAAGAACATCGATCGCTTCATGATTTTTTCTTCTCAAACTATTTCCTGGTTTGTTTTTGGCTTTTATTTTCTTTAATGTCTTACTCCTTTTTTCTTTAATCAGATGAAGTAAATGTTGAAAGCTTCCTCTTATCATTATTATTTTTCTCAATGCCGAGTAATTGGATTGAAGACTATCGATCGCTTCACTTTTTTCTTCTTTCAGCAAACTATTTCTTCGTTTATTTGCGGTTACATTCTTTAACGCAGCCTTTTTCTTACTCCTTTATCTTTAACATAATAAAGTAAATGTTTATCACTTTCTATATATCATTAATGTTCAACCCTTTCCGTCGTGTTTTCACTTCTTTTTTACACTTTCGTTCCGCACAAAACACTAACACTAAGATTGAGATACTACGGTATTTCAGGACCTATTCTTCACTGGATCACTGCATTTCTTACAAACCGGACTCAACGTGTTCTTCTTGACGGATCTTCATCCGACACTGTCCCTGTTTCTTCAGGTGTCCCACAAGGCACCGTTCTAGGTTCCCTTCTTTTCCTCCTGTACATTAACGATCTTCCACTGTCGACGCCTAACTCTTCCACTAGACTATTTGCCGACGATAGTTTACTGTTTAGAGCAGTAAAGACTAGTGACGACTGCAGACTACTACAAAACGACTTAGACGCCCTCGAGCGGTGGGAACGCACCTGGCAGATGCACTTCCGACCAGACAAATGCAAACTATTAAGATTCACCAGAGCTCATAACCACATCCATCACACTTACACCCTCCATAATTCAGATTTAGAATCAATTCACACACACAAGTACCTTGGTATCCATCTCTCAACTAACTTGAAATTCAACACTCACATTTCAGTGCCACAGCCAATAGAACACTGGGGTTCCTGAGGAGGAATTTACATAACTGCACACCTGACATTAAACACATAGCTTATGACACACTTTTGAAACCAGCACTGGAATACTGTTCCACAGTGTGGGATCCTTACACACACACACAAGCAGTGATAGGGTAGAACAAATCAACACCAAGGCGGCTAGGTTCATTACAAACAATTACACTCGAACGCCTGGCATCACAACACGGATCAAACAACAGATAAACATGGAACCTCTTCACATACGCAGACAAGCACACAGACTTACACTTATGTACAAGATCACAAACACTCACATTGACATTGATCCACATACATACTTTCCCAACGCAAACAGTCAACATATTCGTAACACACACATCCATAAATACCAAACATATCACACTAACACTGACGCATACAAGCACTCATACTTTCCACGCACCATACGTGACTGGAACAGCCTCCCTCATCAGATTGTAGACTGTG
>NC_066546.1:16214973-16229973 GCF_024679095.1 Eriocheir sinensis | reverse complement strand
CCAGTGTGTGCCTCCCTTATGGCCGTCTATCAATTATTCAAAGCCTCTCTGGCCTCGTAGACGCGCCCTACACGCCCTGACGCTAATTTCTCCGCTGGACGTGTGTGGCGGCGGCCTTCAGAGGCGCTGTACTAGGCGGAGGGCGGCGGGAACTAAATGACTACGTTGTCTCAGATGTACACACACACACACACACTGATACGCTAAGCTCTTTTGTTTTCATTTAATCCTCCTCCTCCTCCTCCACCTCCTCCCCCTCGTCCTCCTCCTCCCCATCTCGCCACATATGATAATTTATAATACCCGAGTAGGGCGTCACATAACATTTCCACGAGATTTGCCGTCACGGGAAAGAACTCTCGTACTTTTATCTCGCTTTTATGTTTAACCTTGAACCTTCACACGGCGAGACAGGTGGGAAAAGAGAGAGAGAGAGAGAGAGAGAGAGAGAGAGAGAGAGAGAGAGAGAGAGAGAGAGAGAGAGAGAGAGAGAGAGAGAGAGAGAGAGAGAGAGAGAGAGAACGATGAAGCGGAGCAGGGGAAGAGCAAAGGATTAACCTCGAATTCTGAATCTTTCTAATTTTAGTTTTTTTCTTAACTTAGGTGTATAATAAAGCAATCTAATCCTATGCTTTTCTTACCGTAGGGAGACATGTCGCTAGCTGGACTCAACACATAACACAGCGCTAAACCCTCAAAAAACGAGTTCATTTCTACTTCAGGGATCGGAACACATGCAGGTGCTAATTTCAGGTCCTTTGTACTCATGCCAACGTACGAGCCACATCCGGGAACTTAGGAATGGACTCGCTTAGCACAAAGGGAGGTATACGTGACGAGGGTGAGCGAGGAAGCCAATACGTGCACTCCATTGACAAAACTCTACGTAAGCCAGTATTCTTAAACATATCGTCACCTCAGTTCGTCTGTTTGCAAAGCCTCTCGTCGAAGTTGCTAAGGTTTTCATGGACCGTTTTGTGTCCCTGGTGATAGCTCTACACGACCTCTATATACATGAACGGGAAAATCACCAATGAAAACCCGGTTAATCTTCTCTGTGGCCTTAGGAAAAAAGTCGTAGTGAGAGCCCGATACGTTTAATAATATGGACGTATAGCCTGCGATGGGAATGAGATAGAAAGAACTGATGTGGGATTTAGAACAGATTGAGATGCTGAATTTATACTCAAGAGGGGAGGTCAAGATGTAAGGAGACAATGAGAGACTAAGAACAGTTTGATATGCCAGGATACGATGCGAGGCTCAAATTATACTCAAGTGCGAAGGTCAAGCTGGCTAAATAGGTTCAAGGTCGCTGCTCCGTGCTATTCAGGAGAGAGAATCAACAACACGTCACGCTTCCGGGATTGATAAGTTGGGTGTTGGGCTGGAAATGCTGAATGCTTGTGAGAGGAAGAGAGTGAGGGATGCAAAGGCGTTAATAATAAGAGTAAAGGTTTAGGAAGTTAATGGAATGAATATATTGAGGAAACAGTTATTGAATAGAAACAAATGAGTAAATCTAAGAAAACAAGGCGTGTACAGACAGTAATTACTTTAGTTACTTGGGAAAGAAGTGAATAGGGAATAATTAGAGGATATTAATGAGTACAAAAAGGTGTTAGCTAGTGAGTACATGTATTATACAGGGGAAAAAAAAAAGGAAAATAGTAATGAGAAATATATCTACCTTTGCTTAATTAAGGTAGAAGGTGTACTGAGATTAATTAAAGGTAGATAGAGGAAAAGGTGAAGGAGGAATAGTTCTCTCTCTCTCTCTCTCTCTCTCTCTCTCTCTCTCTCTCTCTCTCACCAACACTCCTCCAATTCGTACACGCCAGCATCCCTCTTACCACACCCTGCAGGCACATCCTCCTTCTCCTCCTCCTCCTTCTGGTCGTACTCCTCCTCCGGCACTTTAACCCCTCCCCCCGTTTCCTCCACCCATCACATCAGCTCCTCCCACTCCCCTCCTCCTCCTCCTCCTCCTCCTCCTCCTCCTCCTCAGCACCTGACGTCCGCCTCTCTCTCATGCCTCATAGAAGACCACCCTCTTTAAGACTCCTCCTCCTCCTCCTCCTCCTCCTCCTCCTCCTCCTCCTCCTTCTCACACATACACCTGTACACACCCTCCTCCTCCTCCTCCATCATGCAGTGGAGACAACAAGGGTCAAAGATACGATGAAGGGGGTGCATGAGTGATGAGTCTACTTGCGCTCTCTCTCTCTCTCTCTCTCTCTCTCTCTCTCTCTCTCTCTCTCTCTCTCTCTCTCTCTCTCTCTCTCTCTATTTATCTATCTATCTTCTAATCCTGTTACAGCTTTCCGGTATTAAACTTTTTCTTTTCCTCTTCTCTTTTTTTTGCCTCTCTATAGCGTGAGAAACGTACTTTATACATTTCCTTTTCCTTTCCCATTTTTTCCTCCTTCTATATGTTCTTCCCCATATAATAGGAGAAATAATACGGTGATAAAAAGAAGATAGTGGAAATGTAGCTAATCTTATGCCAATGATAATGATTGTGTGTGTGTGTGTGTGTGTGTGTGTGTGTGTGTGTGTGTGTGTGTGTGTGTGGAGGGTGAAATTTATATAAAAAGAAAAAAAAATAGCGAAAGAATGACCCAAAAGAAATAGAGAAAGAATAATGAACAAACGAAGTCAAGAGAAATAGAGGAAAAACAAAAAAATATAAAAAGAAAGAATAATATAACAATGAAAGAAAGAAAACAAGAAAAAAAATAATACGAGAAATGCAAAAGCAAACAGATAAATATAGAGAGAGATAGACACAGAGAGCGACAAAATGAGAGATAAAAAGACGGATACAGAAAGATAGGTAGAATGAGAGATAAAAAGAGACAGATACAGAAAGATAGGTAGAAAAATAGAGTGAACGAGAGAAAAATACGAAAACAGACATAGATTGATAGGCAGAGCGAAAGAGAGAGATAGAGAAAGGAAGAGAACGAGAGGGAGCGAAAGAAAGTCTGGGAGAATGCGTCCAGCTTTACGACATGAGGCAGGGAGGGAGGGGCCGGGCAGGTGAGCGGGGTTATGATGGTCACCTGCCGCAATTACTCCACCTGACGGCCGCGTAAGTATATGGGGGTTATTTGTGCGGCGAGGGTCCAGGCCACCGCCGCCACCATCACCGCTACCATGATCCCTGTACCACCAACACTACCTGCACCATCACCGCCACGACCTTCACCAAAGCCACCATTATCTCCAATACGACCATCACCACCACCACCACTGTCACCACGACCCTCACAACGACAACCACTGTTACACCAAACCAACCACCTAAACCACCATTACCACCAGCATCACCACCACCATCACTATCACCAGAACTGTCACCACCACCACCACCACCACGACGACCACTAACACTTTTAATACCACCCTCATCATCATCACTGTAACTCGTACTGCCATCACTATCACCACCACAGTCACCATCACTATATCACCACTTACCACCACCACTATCACCACCACTACCACCACCGCAAGCAATAGATGGTGGTAGTCTCATTATTTTTAATTGGGTTGACAAATCTAAATGAGCAAAATAAAAATAGAAAAAAGTACACAATCTACATTACAAATCTTAGAACTTCCTCCCCCTTCTCAACACACACACACACACACACACACACACACACACACGAGGAGCTCCATCGCCTGAGGGAGAGGATGGGGAAGGAACGAGGAGGAGGAGGAGGAGGGGGGTAGGGTCAAAGGGGGAGATGGAGGGCAGGGGGGGAGATACTAGCGTACTACGACACCTTATACGAATGTGGCAAAAGTGAAGAAAAATAAGCGCTCTCTTTCTCTCTCTCTCCCTTAGACTGAAGTGTTATAATTTTAATAACTACGTTCTATTCACCTTTCTTTTGGCATCTTCAGAATAGCTTTGAGGAAATTAGAGAGATGTCAGGGCAGTTTGAGAACCATCAGACACAGAGATATGAGAACGTTGGGCAAGGCCTCCATCCTACATAGAAATAATGATTGGGGATGTAAATGGTGATGGAGAGAGGGGTGGTGTACGTTAAGAAATGTTTGTCGTACAGTGAAATAATTATAATGCTGATAATGATTAGGGCGGTGGTGATGCTGGTGCCTTTCTATATAACAGCAGCATATAGAAGTCCTTTCCATTGTGCATATAATTTTTGCTCTCTCCTTTATCCCCCAAAACAACAACAAAAGACCCATTTCGTTCACCCTGCCAGTGGATAAATATGATTGCACGTGGTAAGAATAAAGAGGGATGATGGTGATACTAACTTAACCAAACATAACGTAAAATAATATAACATAAGCTCAATCACCAGAAGAAAAAAATAGACCTTTTTCTATAATCTCGTTCATTTTCCCCGCGAATAAATACAACTACACGTAATACAAATAATAAAGGATAACGATGATGGTGATACTGACTTACTAACCTAATCTAACGTAACCTTTATCACACGACAAGAAAAAGACCCGTTTCTCTCATTTCGTTCACCCTACCCCACGAATATATAAGGGGAAACGTGATCCACATATAAACGCATTTAGTCTGGGGCCAAAATTACCGTTCATTATAAAGAAAACGGGAGGTGACGTTACGAGTGCGACGTGCGATGCATACATAACATTACGCCTGGATCGTAAACCATCAGACGAGTGGCGGAGACGAGAGGGACGTGAGGGAAATGTATTAACACGGGAAAAGAAGAGGAACACGAGATGGAGATGGAAAGAGATATATATTAACACGGGAGAGATATATATTAACACGGGAAGAGATATATATATTAACACGGGAAAGAGATATATATTAACACGGGAAGAGATATATATTAACACGGGAAAGAGATATATATTAACACGGGAAAGAGATATATATTAACACGGGAGAGAGATATATATTAACACGGGAAGAGATATATATTAACACGGGAAAGAGATATATATTAACACGGGAAAGAGATATATATTAACACGGGAAAGAGATATATATTAACACGGGAAAGAGATATATATTAACACGGGAAAAGAAGAGATATATATATTAACACGGGAAAAGAAGAGATATATATTAACAAGGGAAAAGAAGAGGAACACGAGATGGAAATGTAAAGAGATATATATTAACACGGGAAAGAGATATATATTAACACGGAAAAACAAGAGGAACACGAGATGGAGATGGAAAGAGAAGGAAGGAGGGAGAAGGGATAGCAAGAAAGATAGATAGATAGAGAACGAGAGAAATAATTAAAGATATATGATGATAGGAATATATTAACACTAGAAATGGATAAGACGAGAGAAAGATAAGGATAGGCATAGATGAACGAAAAGAAATGATAGGAATGCATTTTAAGATAGGAAAAACATCAATTAAAAATATAGAAAGAGAGGTAGATGAAAAAAAATAGGGCTGCATTAACCTAAGAAGAAAAAAGGAACACGAGAAAGGGATAGAGAGGTAGAAAAAAAAAAGCTATGATAGAAATATATAAATTTATAAAGCGAAAAAAAAAGACGAGGTGAATTTATTATCCGAGCGATGCTGATTAATTCTCAAAACTGACTGATTAAGGAGTATAACCATTTCCTATGAGTTACTTGTGCTTTTTTGCTTGACGAGTTAAATCAGGAGAAAAATACTGCAACTGGAGCCAAGCAAACATATGAAATTAATAACTTTTTTCAGTCTTTTACCACGAAGCGAATATTGTAAAATAAACGAATCTATGCACGAGAAAATAATGAATAATGCCAAAAAAAAAGGACAACCAGTGAATAGCATTTGTGAAGTCTACCCTACAAGAACACGCAGTATATATAGATTAGTTACCATTTTCTTCGCATTTTAGTCAACGAAGCCAAGATTACAAAGAAAAGTAATCTATGCAAAAGCGAGATTAACAAAAAGAAAAGAAAAAAAAGATGTCCGCTAAATAACATGTGTGAAGTCTAGCCAGATACTCGAACACACAATATATATAAATTAGTTAACCTTTTTTTCGCATCTTATTCAACGAAGTCAAGATC
Organism: Eriocheir sinensis; assembly: GCF_024679095.1. Taxonomy (NCBI): domain Eukaryota; kingdom Metazoa; phylum Arthropoda; class Malacostraca; order Decapoda; family Varunidae; genus Eriocheir; species Eriocheir sinensis. The sequence goes on along the minus strand of NC_066546.1, from coordinate 16,223,913 downwards.
AATAGATAGGAAAACAAAATATATATAAATTAACCACTTTTTTCGCATCTAATACAACGAAGTCAAGATAAATAGATATGATCACACAATACGTATATATAAATTAACCACTTTTTCGCATCTCATACAACAAAGTCAAGATAAAAAGATATGAAAACATTGTTGACGAAGGCGATGGCCGGGGAATATCAAGAGGCATTACCCCCAATTAGCGCACACCTGGGAACACCTGGCGCGGGCACACACCTGAGGAGCGGCGGCCCGGGGCGGGGATGCATAATGAAGCCTCTTTTGCCTGCCGCTCCCCGCCAATAGGAAGCGGCGAATAGTGTCATGCTCGGCGCTGACTGGTTAACGTCTTTGTGTTATTTGTTTTCCTTTTTTTATATTTTTTTTCTTGATTAGTTTTTCTTTCTTCTCATCCTGTTTTTTCCGTTTTTTACTTTCCCTGGTTCCTAACCTTTTTTTTTCAATGCTTTCCGTATTTATTTGTCTTGTTTTTCGCTATTTTTCTTTGTTTTCTTTTCGATCATTTTTTTCTTTCTTCTCATTCTTTTCGCTTTTTATCTTAACTTTCCTCTCTTTCTTAACTCTTTCATTCATTGTCTTCCATGTTTCTTTCCTTTCTTCTTAACCTCAACAAACATACTTCGCTTTTCACTTCTTTTCTCATTGTTTCGTTTCATTTTCTTTCCTTTCTTCTTATATAAACAAAACTATTTCCCTATCATTTTCCCTTTCCCTTTTTACCGTCACCTCACCTGTCTAAAAGTGTCACCTGTCCTCCTCCTCCTCCCATTCTACTCCCTTCATTCCATCTTCATACCCCCCTCTTCCTCCTTCCCATCAGCGCTCACTATCCTCTTCCTCTTCCTCCTCTTCCTCCATCTCCTCCGCCTCCTCCTCTTCCTGAAGTGCTCCCTCCCACAGTATCAACCTTACTCCCCCGAGGATAAAAGATCAGGTACATCAGTCGCTGTTACTAAAGGGAATTTGATCCTTTTCGGAGTCTTTACTTAAGCAATACAGGATCGGATGCTCTGTACTTTTCTTTGCAGCTTCGAATGCATTCAGAAAAATATAACTAAAACAACAACGATAACAAGATACATACATAACATTTACAAGCGTATATATCTAATACTTAAAAAAAAAATCGAATTGGTCGTGATATATACCTAATAAAACAAACCAACCTGCAATTCTTTCACCCGCGTCCTGATCCTCTGATTAAAACAACTATGGATACAACAATAAAGGTTGACACTAATATAAGCCCTTTAGAAATACATAAAAAAATCGTGTTACTTCAAACCCAATATACAAACTAAAACCTGCAGGTCATTCACCCACACCTAAACCCTCTGATTAAAAATAAGACAATAATAAAAGTTAAATATAAGACCTTAACAAATGAAAAGTCTAATATATCGTCCTGTTATCATAAGGTCAGGAACACAAACAGCACTGCAAGTTATTTTTTTCTTCATGTCGTGATTAAAAAGAGCGATAACAACAAGAATGACAGTTCCACACACACACACACACCAAATATCTTAACCCTATTTTACGAGGACATAAACACGATTACCTGCTGTCTATCTTCCACTTCACACCTTGATACAATAGCCCCTTCACCTCCCTTATCCCCACCCCTCCCCTCACTTGCCTTCCACTCCCTAGACCTCCTTCCCCTTCATGCCTGCCTTTCCTTACCTTTCCTCTATACCTGCCCATTCCCTCATCAGTTTCTTACCTATTCCTTATCTACTTTCCCTTTCTCATCTCTCCTTATCCTTCTGCTCCTTATCCTGTTTGATCTATTCCCTATACTTACCTTCCCCCTCCTCATCTATCGCTCTCCTTTCATCCGTCTCTGTTTTACCCTGTCTTACCTGTCTTTACCTAACTCAGCTTATCTTTGCCAATGCAAACTTCTCACCTTCCCTCCTAACCCATTACCTATCTTCCTTTCCTTACCTATCCCTCTTCACAGCTCCCTTTTCTACGTCTCTCTCCACCTTTCCCTACCCACACTTGCCCTTCCTCCTTCTCTACCCCCCGCCTGCCTCTCCTCACCTCCCCATCGGCCAGGTGAGGCTTGAGGTCAGGTAACAACGGGAGGCCAACAGAGAGAAACACCGTAATTCATTAGGCAATAAAACTCATGCGAGAAACCTGACCACACTTTCCCCCCACCCTCTATCCTACCACCCTCCTCCTCCCCTTTCCTCCTCCTCCTTTCCTCCCTCCCCTCCTCCACACTCACTGACCCGTATAATGCTCCTTCCTCTTCCCTCCTTCTCGTCCCTCTCTTTCTTTTTATCTACCTTCGTGTCTCCGGTTTCTTTCTATGTCTTTGTTATTCCCTTCATTCCTTTCTTTTTTTTTCCTTTCCTTCCCTTAGTTACTTTCTTTTCTCTTCTTATGTCATTCCCTTTCTTTATCCTTTTCCTTCTTCCTACCTTCACTATCTCCTCCCTTCTCCCATTTTTCATCCCTCATTTCCTTTATTTTTCCTTAATTTTCTCCTTTCCCCCTTTCATTTCTTTTCATCTCTCTCTCTCTCTCTCTCTCTCTCTCTCTCTCTCTCTCTCTCTCTCTCCTCCCTCCTCCTCCTCTTTTCCCCCTTTCCTCTATTCTCTCTCTCTCTTCTCTCTCTCTCTCTCTCTCTCTCTCTCTCTCTCTCTCTCTCTCTCTCTCTCTCTCTCTCTCTCTCTCTCTCTCTCTCTCTCTTTCTCTCTCTCATCTTCCTTAACTCGTCTCACCAGGTTGCAGAAAGGGAATTTAATCTCATTACCCTAACTCACCTGTCCCCGTGCCAAGCCTCGACAGGAAAGGAAGCAGGTGTACATCGGGCAGGCTCTTACCTTCTTACTTCCCCTCCCCCTCTCCTCCCCTTGCCCCTCCCAATGGTACGTATCTTGTAATGCTTGACTGATTGTTTACTGGAGTTCAGAATGGGTTGCAGTGTTTTCTTTTTTCCTCCTTCGCTTTTCTACTCTTCATCTTTTCTCTTCCGACTTCCCTCCAAGGCACCAGACACAAGGCAGATGTGGAGCCCAAGGTAGATTTTGTTTTAGTATTGTGGGGTTGTTGTAGGAGTTTTATTAGAATGAGTTAAATGCGTGGGTATTAATGAATTTGATATAGGGAAATTTTCTATCGCTCTCCGTTAGTTAGGCAAATGTGAAGCTCAAGGTAGACTTTGCTGTGTGGTTATTGTAGGAGTATTTTAGGATAAGTTAAAGTCATGGAAATCAAGAAACTTGCAATAGGTGAGTTTTCTATCGCTCACCGTTGGTTAGTCAGTAAATATTGTATGATTATTGTACGATTTGAAGAAAACTTAACGGCATGGGAATTCAGAGTCTTGCTAAAGGTAAAATTTGTCTCGTCTTTGTAAAATTATTAAAGGATAAGTTAGATGAATCAAAATTTGGGATCTTCAGTGAGTGTTCGTTTTAATTTACATATGAATTTCAAACTTGTCTTCTCTCTTCTTTTCTTCCTCCCTTTCGGGCATTGAGAGTAAGGAGGCGGATGCTGCGTGGAGTATAGCTAGTTTTTTTTTATATATATTACTTTAGAACAAATAAAGTGGTGTGAAAAAGATATCTTCCACGTGATGTCGAAAATATAATATTCCTAAAATTTCAAGATACGCTCCAGGAACCAAATTTTACGGCTATTTACTATAGAAAAAGAGTTAAGTGTGAAAAATTTTAAATTCCACCGGTTATCGAAGCTATACTGTCCTTAATGAGTTCCAAAGTTCGCTCGAGAGATTAAATTTTACGGATTTTGAACCTGTCTAAGAAAATTGAAATATCAGGATCAACCAAAACAAGCGAACGGTAAAAATGACCAAACTCGAATCCGATTTTATTTTTTGCAGTAGTAAGTTGAGACGAGCTAAAATAATGCAATGATGAATAAAACTTACTTATTCTTCTTTATTTATCAGGTTATTACTCTTTTTTGCCATCCAGAATCAGTGAACAGCAAAAACACTCAGCTAGAATCCGATCTTTTTGCAACACTAAAATGAAACGACCAAAAAACATGAGAATAACAATAAATAGGAATTACTTATACTTTTCTATCACTATTACTCATCCTAACCATCCAAAATCATTAAACGAAAAAAAAATACTCAACTAGAACCAATCTTTTTGCAATACTATCCTGAGACGATCTAAAAATAAACTTTATAATAGGTAGTATTTACTTATTCATCTTTATTTATTTATAACTCACTCGTCTGGAACGGTAAGTAGCAAGAGAGAGGGAGAGAGAAGAGGGAGAGTGGAAGGAGCGGATCGGGGAAGAGATTCACGACACAGACTACATGAGTTGGCCATTAAACCGCTTCATAGAAAATGGGATATACGTGCCCGCGAGACGCTTTAAGTATTAACAAAGGAAGCGACGGGACGGAACACAACATGAAATAAATACGTCCAAAATGGCCTTTATCGAATATCTGATCGCCACACTCTCTTTGTCAAGTGGTTCATGAATGTTTGGCGTTGTGGGACGTGGAGGCGTCGATACAGGAGGAGGAGAAGGGGAAGGAGGAGGAGGAGGAGGAGGATGAGGAGAAGGAGGAGGAGGAAGAGGAGGAAGGGGACACGAAGCTAGATGGCAACGAGGAGGAGATAGAGGAAAAAAAGGAACGCTTGAATTAATAAGAAGAGGAAGATGATGATGATGATGATGATGAGGAGGAGGAGGAGGAGGAGGAGGAGGAAGAGGAGGAGTTAAACGAGACACAGGAAGACGATGGGGAGGGGAAGGGGACAAATGAGGAGGAGGAGGAAGAGAAAGAGTAATAGATAAAGAAGATACGAGACGAGGAGGAGGAGGAGGAAGAGCAAGAAGCGAGTACATCCTCATTATAAACTTTTTGCCTTGAACCAGTTGTCAAATCGATTAAAAAGAAGCGTAGAAAAAGAGTTACGAGTCCCCATCATGAGAGAGAGAGAGAGGAGGTTGTACTGCTTAAGGCTATGATACGTGCAGTGCTTCGGGCTACACTTGCGGGCTTGATTTAAAGATACTGGCGAGACTTTTCCTTTGGCTCATATACTTAAGCCACCCCTTGAAGTCGACCCCTTGAGAGCCCCCTTTAAGTCACCCTTTCAAAATCACACCCCTTGGAGTTTAGATCACCCCTATGCCACTCCCTTAACTTAAATCCCACTAATTTATCCCTTTCAGTAATATATATTCAAATCGCACCATTCAAGTCGCTTCGTTTTAATCAGTTTCCTAATATTTTTTTCAATTAATGTAAGTCCTACAGAGCACACACACACACACACACACACACACACACACACACACACACACACACACACACACACACACACACTTTCCCCACGATAGTCCAGAGAGCTTAATAAGGTCTTGCTGAACCCTAATACTCAACCTGGATATAAGAGTTCGATATATACTACCAGGGATCACGAACTCACCCCTTACCCCCTTACCCCCCCTCTCTCACCCCCTCACACATCCCTTGCCTCACCCCCCAAATATTCGCCTCATACTTCCCTCAGGGCGTCATACTGCATTAAACTGCATTATGGTTTGAGCGATATAAATTTGTCTTTGCTTAAGCGTTATATTTTATCCTGAATTTAGTGACTAGATAAGTTGTCAGGCTTATTCTTCTAAGGAGATTTAAAGTGCATTGCGAATTGAGGAAAATAACTTTGTGGTTGAGAGGTGAAATTAGGTTAGAGAATATGGTATGAGGCTTAGAAATCTCTGAAGAAATATAATGAAAGCAGAAAATGGCAAAAAAAAGGAAACTGAGAAAGACATGGTAAAAAATATAAAAAAGGACATTAGTAAAAAAAGGATGATATACAAAGAAATGGAGAAAATATTACAGGAGAAAAACTCAAGTAAAGAAAGAACATCTAATTAATCGCCCAAAGAACATTAGAAAAAAATTGAGAAATAACATGACAAATAAATCACTAATAAGTCAGAAACAGAAAGAAGGAAAGGCAGAGAGAAAAAGAAACAGTGACAGCAAACAAACAAAAAACAAAAAAAAGAGAAACTGGAAACTAAGAAATAACAGGTCATATAAATCACTAAGAAAACACATACAAAAATACAGAGAGGGAGATACAGAGAAAGACTGAGAGAAAGAAAAACACAGAGAAAAAGAACCAGTGAAAGAAAGAAAACTCACAACTACAGAGAATACAAGAACAAAAACACGACCTAACAAAGACGTAACAGACCAGGACAGAGAGATACATCACTCCACACGACACCCGACCACATGACAAAACACGAAGAACCGGAAAAGAAGAAAACTAAATTAAAAACAAAAGAGAAACCTAAAGCCTCACGTGACCCTTCCTCCCCGACCTTCAATTTCACTTCAGATAACGTCAAGAACACAACGCAATCGGTTATCTCTCGTTTTCTTTATCGATGAAAGAAAATGAGACCTTAAGAGATGGATGAGAGAGAGAGAGAGAGAGAGAGAGAGAGATTGTTACCATACGCTTCCATCTTTACAACCAAAATAACAGCAAAAAAAGTGAGTAGGAAGAAAAAAAAAATGTAGGTTATTTTTTTCCATCCAGTCAAATTTGTAGGAGCAAGTAAATGTGTTTCTTCGAGGCAGCTTCTCTGGACTCTTTTGCGTTTAGAATAACTTGGTAACGAGCTATTGTTGAAGGAGGAGGAGGAGGAGGAAGAGAAGGAGGAAGAACAAAAGGATGAGTAAAGAGAGAGAGAAGGAAGACGAGGAAAGCAAGTTAAGAGGAAAAGAGATGGGAGAATAAAAAGAAAAGGTTGGGATAAGGAGGGAAGATGATAAGGAAGACAAAGTTAAACAAGAACAATAAAAATAACATCAACAACAATAACAAAAGGAGGAAGAGGAGGAGGAGCAAGAGTAGGAGGTGAACAAAGAGAACAAAGAAAGGATATAAAGCAATAGAAAAAAAAATAATCAGGAGGCGGAAGAGGAGGAGAAAGGAGAGGAAAGGAGGAGCACAAATGGAGAGAGATCCTGTCAGGTGATATTTTCCTCTTAATGTCTCTCTCGCAGGAAAATTATCAAGATTTTTACAGTCGGCGTTCCAGGTAGCGAGGCGAGGTACTGCTTGCCTCATCTATACAACGAGGATACTTTTTCTCAGTCATTCCTGTCTTTCATGTTGTACTGAGAAACGGCTTTTATGTGATTTTTCTCTTCCCTTCCCCTCACCCCCGCTCTCTCTCAGTCTTATTTTGGGAGTGTGAATGATGAGCCTAATGTGTTTTCTTTCAAGCCAAAATATAAGATAGAAAAACACATGGCAACACAGACCGCTTCGCAACACAGCACACACAGCACGTCAATAGAGCACTTCACAAGACAACACACTGGCAAAACACTTTATATCACAACACAAGACAACACAAGAAGCAGGAAATAAGGAGGAAACGAAAGAAAATAAGAAGTGACAGGAATGCGGTGAAAACGAACAAAAATATATGAATAAAAAAAGAAACAAGATAATCAGAAAATATTATAGAAGAGAAAAACTGAAGTAGAAAATGAAACCTTGACAACAATAAAAAACTGAAGTAGAAAATGAAACCCTGACACAACAATCAATGGAAGAAAATAAGTAGAAAACAAGGGAAATAAAACAAAACAGACAGAGCAGTGCACAACACAACAGAAAACAGGAGCAACACCGCGCAACACAAAGGAACACACCACCGCCCCTCAGCACCTTTCTTTTTTTTTTCTTCCACGAGGATCAATCAATTTTTCAGGTGAGTCACACTTCATTACCTGCCGAGCAAAGTTTTAATTATCAAAGTTCACGCCCATCCGATTGACTACCCACCCCCTCCATACACACACACACACACACACACACACACACACACACACACACACACACACACACACACACACGAAAGTTCGACACTGTTCTTATATTATTTTCATTCTTAATTATTGAAAAAAAAAATCGTTAACTTATTTTTCTACAAAGTTTAATATATAGGTCAAAAAATAAAATGACGGATAGCCATTAATAAATAAAAAAAGAAATTGACTATAAAGGAAGAGAAAAGATTATACATTATCATTATTATTATTATTATTATTATTATTATTATTATTATTATTATTATTATTATTATCACCACCATTCCGATTACAATTATTAAACATGCAATTCTCGGCGTCAGATTGAATAACTGTTCCGATGATAATTAAATCGATGGCGAGTGATTAAGCGGCAGGTGAGGAAAAAATATCTCATTACGAGGCAGGTGCGAGGCAGGTGATTAAATGAGGCCACGGGACAGAATAGATAACAGTAATAGCAATAATAATAACAGTAATAACAATAATAATAATAGTAACACTAGGCGAGAAATTATCACTGAGGATGGCATATGACTTTTTCTTTATGACTGATTACCCATTCTTTCTTTTCTTCTGTAACTAAAACTAAAAACTAAGTACATCACAAAAACAAAGAAAAAAGTAATGAAGCGAATGGGAATAATAATAACAATAACAATAATAATAATAGTAATAGTAATAATAATAATAATAATAATAATAATAATAATAATAATAATAATAATAATAATAATAATAATGTATAGTCTCTTCTCTTCCTTAATAGTCAATTTTTTATATTTTTTATCAATAGGCAAGAAATTATTAGTCAAAGTAACGTATGACTCTTTGTTTGATTTTCTTTTGTTTCTTTTCTTCCGTAAGTAAAAAAAAAAAAGTAAATAACAAAAAAGAATGACGAAAGTTAAAGTGTCAAACGTGACCTAATAAAGCGAACGAAAAAAAAAAAAGAAATAATAGGAAAGAAATCATTAGTCAAGGTAACGTTTGTCTTGATCTGTTTCCTTTCCTTTTGTTTCTTTTCTTCACTATCTAAA
>NC_066546.1:16172473-16209973 GCF_024679095.1 Eriocheir sinensis | reverse complement strand
CACCTTACTTTCCTCCTCCTCCTCCTCCTCCTCCTCCTCCTCCTCCTCCTCCTCCTCCACTTTCACCTTGGGCGTGAGAACCAGCGTCACTAGGGCTTCAAATGTTTTTTTTGTTGTTCTGTTTCCCAAGATGCTTTCGTAGTCTTCCTTCCTCCCTCTGTCTGTTGTCTGTCTGTCTGTCTGTCTGTCTGTCTGTCTCCTCTCCTCTCTCTCTCTCTCTCTCTCTCTCTCTCTCTCTCTCTTGACTTCTCTGTTGCTGTGCGCCTTTTGCCTTTCTCTTTTTTGTTTTGTTTTGCTTTGTGGGTCTTGTCTGGCATCGGCTTTTCTTTCTCCTTTCTTTTTTTTTTCTTTTTTTTTCGGTGTTTCGCAAAGTCACGACATGAAGCTTCCTCCTCTCATGTCTCGATTCTCAACTCTGCTTTTCCTCTCCGACTCAAGTTTTCTTTTTCTTTCCTAAACTCCTCAAAAGTCTCGGTCTTAATTGTTTTCAACGCTCTTAACTCGTGTCTTTTACTCGGATCTGCATTATTTTCGCCTCAGAGTCCATGATTTTTCTTATATTCGTAAATACTCTCATCCTCTTGTAGTTGTTTCTCTTTCCCGACAGTTATTCCTCAACCAAACGATGGATTCAATTGATAAACCATACATCAAAATCAAGAGATGAAATCGACTGAAAAACCACGAAATATTCATTATAAGAAGGATTGAAAACCCACTTGTCAGAATCAAGCGATGAACAGGAGTGAAAAGACGGAAAAATAACCAAACGTTCACCTAATACCATAACTAAGCGATGAACTGGATTGTTAAGCTGCATACGAAAATCTTAAACACCCTAGTCAATCAATCTCGTCAGCAGGTGAATTCCAGGTAGGAGAAAAATAATTAACACGTCTGCTTGTGTTGGTAATGCATTAAAAAGTATGGACCGAAACGTATATATCCTAGTAATTGCTTTTCACACTGCTACGTCCTGTATGTTAAATTGTTGTATCGAATAAAATAATTTACTTGGGTGGAAATACGCGTTTTTCATTACAATTCCTCTTTCAAAATAAATAATCTAGTTAACCAAATTGCTTTAGCATATGAAAAAAATATTGTCTTGGGTTGAAATAGTTATTATAATTGTTTTTTTCAAAATATTTAATTGTTTTATCAAACGTTTTAACAAATATCAATATGAAGAAGTAAATTCTGACTTGGAGTGCAACGAATATTATATCAAATGCATATCAAAACATTAAATTCACTATGTCAAATGTTTTCACGAAATTTAACGGAAAAAAATATCCAGTAACTCGGCGAAACCGTTAACATATTAATCGCATTTCACAATAATTTACTAGGCCCGTCAAACTGCATCACAGAACACTAGAAAAAAACGAAATACTGACTTGGGAGTGAAATAGTTGGCGTAATAACCGTTAGTCAAAACACTGCTCCGCGCTGGCATAACGCTTCCTCGTATTTCATTAGTATTGTATTATTGTTGATCCGCCGGACGCAGCGCTCGTCAGGCCCGGGGAGTTATTGCTTGATCAACGGCGAGACAAAAATGACAGCGAAGGGAATACGTTATCCCAGTGATGAACGGCCGCTGGGGAGATGAAGGCCATAGAAAAAATAATGATTGACGTATTATAAGTTAAGTGAGTGTGTTTGTGAGTCCCACGCACCAGAGCAGCGATCAGTTGATGTGCGTGGAGAAGATTTGTGCATAAAATAAATGATCAGCGTGTTATGTGTTAGGGGGAGAACATTTTAGTGAATCGCACACACTGAACTAGCGCTAAGTGTTCACGGGGGAGTGAGAGGCATCGGAAAATAAAATTACTGATGAATTATATGTGAAAAAGTTGATTGGCATACACCAAAATAGCGATTATTTGCCACACGGAAACTACACGTCTAAAAGAGAAGAAAAATATCAGTGGCGCATTGTGTGGCAAGAGGAGAGAAGGGGAAAACAAGTTTGCATTTAATGAAAAGAAGATACTGTGAAGGCTAATGTTTTATCCTTGCTCAAGGGTATCATATCTAGCTGACCGAGGTGAACGTGAGAACTTACGTCAAGGTGAACAGGTGAATAGAAATATCAAACTAACTAACACGGAAGTGAAACACGAACGGTATAAATTGAATTCCGGCGAAGCGCATGCAATATAATATATCACTTTTCCCTAATTGTTTTACTCTATGAGAACTCTAAAGACATAACGGAAAGACAATGGAAGGGTGTGGTGGAGGAAGAAGGGAGGGAAATAAGAGAAGGAAGGAGGGAGGTAAAGAGGGAGGGAGGGAAGGGAGGAGAGACCTAGGTATGGAGGAAGAGGAAGAGAGGGAGACATATCCACGTAAAGAAAAATGCAAGAAATACATTATTACAAAACAAATAAAAAGCTAAACCATCTCAGGAGTAAAGATGAACTAGGAAGACAAAATAGACAAAAAGTAAAAAGAATAAGGGGAAAATAAAATCGAACTGGCTTCACTGATAAAAGTTATTTTTTTACGTATGAGAGAAAAAAAGAGCGAGAGTGGGAGAGCCAGATAGCCAGACACCAAGAGAGCGAGCGAGAGAGAGGGAGGGAGGAGGTGTTTAGGTTCGTTTTATGCATGTTTTACGGCAGCGATGAGGCAACACAAAAGAGAGAAGAGGCTGCCCCGTGTAAGGCTGTTGTGCAAGGTTAATGACGCGATATAAGAGGGGAGCGAGAGAGAGAGAGAGAGAGAGAGAGAGAGAGAGAGAGAGAGAGAGAGAGAGAGAGAGAGAGAGAGAGAGAGAGAGAGAGAGAGAGAGAGAGAGAGAGAGAGAGAGAGAGAATAAGGTTGACTTCAAATATACTCCCTACCCACAAAAAAAACATCCCTAACCTACAAATTACACGTCTCGGCAAGCAATAGTTAATGTAATGAATAGAGAGCATCAGAATTCTGCGATATATCAGTTTGTTTCTGCCATGTAATGAAATAATATAAACCTTGTGTAATTGCTTGAAAGTAAGAAAAGCAGAAGAGACGAAGAAAGGAAAAAAGTTCATCATCCATGTGGAAATTAATAGTTTTCGCTATCATAACTAATTCTAACAGCCTTCGTAGTATAATCACACAACAAAAAAATCAAACTAATAACCGTTTCTATTCCTTCAAGTCACACGAATACATTACAATCAACTGAGAACACAGGTAAGTAATCTCACCCTTCCACATTCACTAATCAACCCTCATTACCTGCAGACGAAGGTGAGAACGAGAACAAAGCTGGCTAATCACCTCACCTACACTGTCGCTTTCCCACGTGAACCTCGAACCTCAAAGACCTAAGTGTGTCATCTCATTGCCGGTTACTTCCTCTCCCACCCTCGGCAGCCCTGTTCTTCTCATCTAATTACTACGTGTGGAAGATGCTGCCTGTTTATTGGCCCGGATTCGCTGTAATGAACGCCTGATATGGAGGTGGATAATCGCTTGGATTGGGTGGTGGTGGTGTGTGGTGGGTGTGTGAGGGAGGGAAGGTGGTGTGTGTGTGTGTGTGTGTGTGTGTGTGTGTGTGTGTGTGTGTGTGTGTGTCTGTGTGTGTGTGTGTGTGTGTGTGTGCGTGTGTGTTGATATAAACCCAACAAACTCGTTTACATGTACACAAATTATCACTAAACATCCCTCACACTCACACACACACACACACACACACACACACACACACACACACACCGTAACACACAAAAAACACGACCTTTCCGGGAGATCTTCGCAACACTCGGCCAACACACACACACACACACACACACACACACACACACACACACACACACACACACACACACACACCATCCCAAGACATTATCCCCCTCGCTCCACCTCTTAGTTATTCTTATTCCTCCTTGATCAGCTGTCTCCCGCCGCTCCCACCTGACTCCCGGATGTTACAGGTGAGAAGGGAGGATAAGGAAGTGAAGAAGAGGAGGAGGAGGAAAAAGGGGAGGAGGAGAGAAAGGTTACTAGTCTACCTTCACCTTTAGCTGTTTATTGGTAGGTAGGTAACATCTTCCGAGCCCTCTTCACCTGTCTGTCTGTCTGTCTGTATCTTCGTGTGTGCTTACGTCTTCGTTTTCTATCTCGGCTTATCTCTGTTTAACTACCTGTCTACCTGTCTTTTGCTTATCACTGTATGTTTATGGAAGAGGAAGAGGAGGAGGAGAGAGAAAAGGAAAAGGTAGGAGTTACGAGGGGTATTTAGAACAACAAAATTAACGTTAACAAATAATAATAAAAGTAGTAGCAGTAGTAGTAGTAGTAATAATAATAATAATAATAATAATAATAATAATAATAATAATAATAATAATAATAATAATAATAATAATAATAATAATAATAATAATAATAACAACAACAACAAAAAAAACATCAACAACAATAATAATAATAATAATAATAATAATAATAATAATAATAATAATAATAATAATAATAATAATAATAATAATAAAGAGGAAAAGTGAAAATGAGAAAAATCTGTACTTACCATACGAAGCAGGAGACGAAGAGGGGGCAGAAGTCGACGAAGAGGAGGAGGAGAAGGAGGAGGAGGAGGAGCAGCGGGAGTGGGAGGAAGATGGGGAGAAAGAGAGGGAGGAGGAGGAGGAGGAGCAGCGGGAGTGGGAGGAGGATGGGGAGAAAGAGAGGGAGAAGGAGGAGAAGGATGTACACACAACGTGGGGAAGTTTGAAACGCACACATGTACACATAAATGTATACACATGTGCGTAAACATACCTCCGCGGATATGTGTATTTCTCTCTCTCTCTCTCTCTCATAGCATACAACATATCTGAAAAGAGAAGAGGAGAATGATAAGAAGAAGGAAGAGGAAGGAGGAGAAAAAAAGGAGAGAAACGAGAAAGAGAGGAGAGAAGGGGGAGAGAGAGAGAGGAGAGGAGGGAAGATAAGGGGCGGAAGGAGGGAGAGGATGAGAAGGAATAATGAAAGATAAAGACGGAGATAAAATGAGGATAAAGTGAGGAAGAGAAAGGACGGGTAAAAAGGACAATGAGGAAGAGATGAGGAGGAAGAGGAGGAGGAGGGAAGAAGAGCAACTGGGCTAAAAGAGGTGAAGAAATAGGAGGAGAGTAGGAAGAGGAAGGAAGAACAAAGAAGAGAACCGTGAAAAGAGAAAGGAGGAAGAGGAGGAGGAGGAGGAGGAGGAAGAGGAGGAGGGAAGAATAAGTGGTCTATTATATTCCCCTCTAACTCAGGAACAAAACAACTTCGCAACACAAGTTTTCGAGTTAGAATTGGTAACACTGCCCCTCAACACTCCTGAACTGCTCTGAACTTCTGGCAACACTTCCCCCTAAACACATTCCAACACACCTTATTACCCAGAGTATTCCGGAATTTATATATATACGTTTGCTTTCCCAACTAAACCAAACCAAACCTTTTTTTTTAAGTAAGGAAAACAAAACAAAACAAAAAAAAACAGCTAGACACTATCCAACAAAACTAAACAGAACGGGAAGCTTAAAAAGAGGTCAACTTTGCTAATCCTAACGTAATCTAACCTTTTTTTCAGCAGGATATTAGATTCCACAAAGAATAAGGCAATATTTGGTTTACTAACAAAGCGGTGAATGAGGTCAACAGGCTTGGCAGTCATGTTGCGAGTGTCAATACGATAGATGCATCATGAAAAGATTAGATTAAGTCATGGATAGTGATGTTACGTAGGGTTAGGTTCATAAGAGCTTCCTTTCATAGACCTCTTGCAGACTCCCTATGTTCTTATGAGGTCAACAGGCTTGGCAGTCATGTTTCGAGTGTCAGTACGATAGATGCATCATGAAACGATTAGATTAAGTCATGGATAGTGATGTTAGGTAGGGTTAGGTTCATAAGAGCTTCCTTTCATAGACCGCTTGCAGACTCCTTATGTTCTTATCTATACCTTCTGATCATATTAAAAAGTAATTATTAAGGCATCCCACAAGCTAAAATAATTCTCCATAATCACCCATGAACACAACTTCTCCCATACATTGAAAATAACTTAATTTACATTCATTTTCCACATCTTGAATAAATATCCGGGAACTTTTAACGTTACCACCGGCTCGAAATATACTCCGGGGTACCATTCTGCTCCCTAATATCCACAGATACTTTTCGCATACCTTTCAAATAAGTTAATTATAAAAACTTTCCGCGCAGGTGTTCTCCAGACTCCCGGGGCCGCACAGGTGAGGTGAGGAATGCCAGAAATTAACAGGTAAAGGTGCGTAAAAATATTCTGCGTTCACTCCACACGTTTTCTCCCCTTTTCCTTCCTTTCGCTACTTTTTTCTACTTTTTCTTCTCACTGAATACGCACAGACACGATTATTTTACTTGTTTTATTCTTCTTCTTAGTCGCTTTTTTAAAGATTCAAAAGTCCTTCAACATATATACATACATACATACAGACAAACAGACAGACATATAGACACAGACAGATAGATAGACAGGCAGATTGATGGATTCACTAACATATAGATAGATAAAAGGATAAGGTAGAAGAGAGAGAGAGAGAGAGAGAGAGAGAGAGAGAGAGAGAAATATCACTGAGAGGAAGGTAAATACTCTCCAGAAAGAGATAAGAAATTGCTCTCTCTCTCTCTCTCTCTCTCTCTCTCTCTTGGCGCCCTGAGGGTCACAAGGCTTCACCTGTCACCTGTTTTTTGTCTAATTATTCGCAGGTAAATTGGCCGCGTTTTTTTGGTCGCTATTGAAAGACAGGCTTTGAAATTTTCCTATTACTAACCCTCATTACTCTGCCATTTTTTCTTCTCTCTCTCTCTCTCAGAAGAAGAAGAGGAGGAAGAAAAAAAAAAAAGAGAGAAACAGAGGAAATCATCAACAGAATACAGACAAGATAACTTAAACAAATTCGAATACCATATAAACATCTACACATACAGAATCAAGCACTATTCACAGATTCCAACCCTACACACAAACAGGATCACACACACAAACGCACACACACTCTACAGGATCGCACCCTCTATAGACATATATATTCGAATACTATATACACACAACCACACATAGAATCAAACCCTCTATAGACAGATTCCAGCCCTACACACAAGCCTTCCGATCCCTTGCTCACACCACAGGATTGTCTGAAGCCACCGCCGCGATGCCAAACTCCGCCGCCTTATTAAGCATTCGCGCTGAGACAACTTTGAGGATGCTAATGGCGGTGATGAAGTTATAATAAGGGGCGCCACACGTGTTCCAATAACCATCCACCAGGGAGGAAGAGGAGGAGGAAGAGGGGGAGGAGAAGGAGGAGGAGGAGGAGGAGGAGAATGCAGGAGGAGGGCTATGCTTCCTTGTATGTATATGTATATCTAGTTCAATGCACTTCAGGAGGAGAAGGAAGAAGAAGAAGAAGAGAAGAATGGAAGAGAAAGAAGAGAAGGAGTTAGAGGATACAGAGGGAGGACTGTACTTCATAATCATCTGTATATATTCTTACATGTATTTCAGGAGGAGAAGGAAGAAGAAGAAGAAGAGAAGAAGGGAAGAGAAAGAAGAGGAGTTAGAGGATACAGAAGGAGGATTGTACTTCATAATCATCATTCTTACATGTATTTCAGGAGGAGAAGGGAGATAAAAAAGAGAGGAGGGGAAGAGGAGGAAGAGGAGGAGGAGGAGGAGGGTTGTACTTTGTAATCATTTCTAAATCTTCTTAAATGTATTTCAGGAGAAGGGAAATGAAGAGGATGAGAAGACAAGGAGGAGTAGGAGGAGGAGAGTTGCTATTTCCTTATTACCGTTTGTCTTTCCCCATCGCATCAACATTTCTCGTAATAATTGCGTTCACCTCGCGTTTGGAGACACAATAGGAAGGGTGATGAAGATAATAGCAACACACACACACACACACACACACACACACACACACACACACACACACACACACACATACACAGATGAAACGGTGCCGGAAGTTGTCAGGGAAATTAATCGTTGCCGAGAAATTGTGAAAGAAAACGGAGAGAGAGAGAGAGAGAGAGAGAGAGAGAGAGAGAGAGAGAGAGAGAGAGAGAGAGAGAGAGAGAGAGAGAGAGAGAGAGAGAGAGAGAGAGAGAGAGAGAGAGAGAGAGAGAGAGAGAGAGAGAGAGATGCTGGATTGCTCTCTGTCGTAATATAATTAATCTTTTCGTCTAATTTACTTCTACTCTCTAAATTACGTCGCAAGATTGGTTATTATTGAAAATTTTAATGGCGGTGTTAACAATTTCGTAATAGCAGCGTGATTGCGACCTATTTTTGGATGTAATTGAAACGGAATGCCAATAACAACGATAATGACAGCAGTAATAGTAATAATGATAGGAATAATGAGGAGAAAAACAATGAGAGGATGAGGAGGAAGAAGAAGAGGAAGAAGAAGAATGACCTACTATTAAAACAACCACCACCACCACCACCACCACATAGAAGATGATAATAATAGTAAGTACAATAACAATACGAAGATGAGGAGGAAGAAGAGAAAGAAAAAAAAAAAGACTTCGACAAGAACAACACCAATTACTTCCACCACCACCACCACCAGCACCACTCCACCACCACCACCACCGCCACCAGCAACAAAAGGTGAAACTCCAAACAAAGCCAAATGAAAAATGGATTCAATACCTCGGCGGGAAGGTGGAATATTAGAAGAATTAATGAACTCCCGGAGGTACGAGAACCCACCTGAGTACCTTTCCTATTCCTCCTCCTCCTCCTCCTCCTCCTCCTCCTCCTCCTCCTCCTCCTCCTCCTCCGACCTATATGTTACCTGGCATACATTTTTTACACCTGAGATATGTAATAACAAGTGTGGCTTTATCCTTCTTTTCCTGCCTTTTTTTTCTTTCTATTTAGTGGTGGTGGTAGGGATAGAGATAATAAAGTTGACGTCTGGTAGAGTAACGTAGAGATAGATAGATATAGATAGATAGATAGATAGATAAGGTAACACACTAACATATACAAACTGACAGACATAATATATAAAGTTTTAATCGAAGCGAAGGGAAGCAAGGTCTGAGAAAGAGTATTTCGATTCAATAATCAAACAGCAATCAGGAGAGTCTTCAAGGACGAATTGTGAGCCGGAAGAAGACAAGGAAGGGAAGGGAAGGGAAGGGATGGGAGGGGAGGGGAAGGAAAGCGAAGAGAAAGGAAGGGAGAAGATGAGATGAAAAGCGATAGGAGAGGAAATTGAAATGAAAATGAAGAGGAAGCGTATAGAGTCAAGGAAAGAAAGGAAAGGTAAAGGGAAGGAAGGGAGGGAAAGAAAGAAACAAGGAAAACAGTAACCAAGAAGAGGAAATGAAGTGAAAATTATAGAGTGAAGGAAAGGGCAAAGAAGGGGAGAAGGAAACAAAGGACAAGGGAGGGAAGGGAAGAGAGGAGATGAGAAGGGGAGATAGAGCAAGTCACCAGCACTGAGGAATATGCTAATGTGGAGAGAAAAAGAAAAATGGAGAGAGAGGGAAGGAGAGAGAGGAGGGGGGGGGAGATAGGAGAGGAAAGACGGAAGAAAAGAGAGAATGGTAACCTCAACAATCACCACTGCCTCCTCCTCCTCCTCCTCCTCCTCCTCCCTCCTCCTTGATATGCAGATTTCCCAGCCCTTCCGAACCTCCGCACGGAACCAAATTATCACGGAATTTAAGACGCACCGAAGCGAACCAAGAAAATGGAAATGGAGAAGGAGAGCGAAGAGGAGCCGAAGAAAAAAGAAAGGAGAGGAAAAGTAAAATGATTCCTGAAAACTGTCATGGCGAAAAGGAAAAAAAAAAGAAAAAAAGGAAATTTGAGAATGAAATGTAGAAGAGGAAAAGTAAAAAAAAAATGTGATAATTATAATGAATGAAATTATAACAACAAAAAAATTAAATTGATTGTGAATATTATAGTAAATTGAGAGAGAGAGAGAGAGAGAGAGAGAGAGAGAGAGAGAGAGAGAGAGAGAGAGAGAGAGAGAGAGAGAGAGAGAGAGAGAGAGAGAGAGAGAGAGAGAGAGAGAGAGAGAGAGAGAGAGAGAGAGAGAGAGAGAGAGAGAGAGAGAGCATTCCTCCAGATCCATTAGCACTTCAAAACGAGACAAAGAAAGGGAGCAAAAAAAAAAAAAAAAAAAAAAAAGGAAAGAGGAGAGAGGAGAGGGGGAAAATATGGGAAGAAAGAGGAGGGGAGAGGAGAAAAGTGAGAACAGTACAAAAGACACATACCCGCCAAAGACACATATATCACGTTTCTTTGTAATGGAAGGAGGAAAAAAAAAAGGAAAAGAGGACAACAGGGAAAAAAAAGGTAAAAAACAAAACAGGAGTAAGATGTGCCGTAGGAAAAAAAATGGAGGGGGGGGGGGGGGGAGAAAGACAAAAGAAAGAGAGGGAAAAGCGGAGGAAATGGAGGGAGGAAAGGGAGGAAAAAAGTGGTTAAAGAGCCTAATTACTTTTCTTCCAGGTGCTTTCTCCCTAAACAACCTGACAAATGAAATTGAAAGTGGAGGAACAGGTGAGTTGTTAATCAGTTTTCTTACCTTTGTTTAAGATGAAATGAGAGAGAGAGAGAGAGAGAGAGAGAGAGAGAGAGAGAGAGAGAGAGAGAGAGAGAGAGAGAGAGAGAGAGAGAGAGAGAGAGAGAGAGAGAGAGAGAGACTAATTGCACTTCGGAAGAAAAGGGGAAATGAAGGATGAAAAAAGAAAAGAAAAAGACGGGAAAAGCACAAAGGGAAACGACATTATGAAACACACACACACACACACACACACACACACACACACACACACACACACACACACACACACACACACACACACACACACACACACACAGACACACACACACAACGTCAATCAATACCCGTGTTCTAGTGCCTTGCTAATCCAAATGAAAACAAACACACGAACAAACACACAAACATTCCAATTGCAGTAATTAGAAAAATGCTAATTCGAGTTTGTCCACGTGAAAAAAAAAGACAAAACATGTGTCAAAGCGAACATGTGTATTTGCCTTAAACTTCTAATTGGAGAGCAGCTAAAAGAATGCTAATACAGTCTGTCCAAGCAAGCAAGCAAACACACACACACACACACACACACACACACACACACACACACACACACACACACACACACACACTTCCACGGCTATGTACCAACTGACAACCAAAGAGGACAAAAATTATCGTAAGCAAGAGGGAATCGTAAAGTGTCCTAGAGCGTAAAAAATAAAGTGTTCAGGTTATTCCGTTTGTGTGTTAAGCGAAGGTAAAGCGACGCAGCGAAGCGATATTACGTAGTCCCGTCTGCGCATGCGTGAGAACGTAAAAATGCCGTAAAAAATGTTGCATGTGGAAGGAGGCGAGAAGGAAGGGAACACATGGTAATTTTAGCCATTCTCGCTTCACAGAATGTCGTACGATTAGACGGAGGTTGTTATACGCTGGCGGAAAATAATTTATCGCATAGCTAACGTTAAACTGCATTTCGAGTAGGTGGATACTGCTGTACGTAGATCAGAGAAGGTAATAAGATTGTAATAAGATGGTAATAAAATAATAGTAGGTAAGATATGCACAGAATGTCGTACGATTAGACGAAGGTTGTAATACGCTGGCGGAAACTAGATTATCGCATAGCTAACGTTAAACTGCATTTCGAGTAGGTGGATATTGCAGTACGTAGATCAGAGAAGGTAATAAGATAGTAATAAGATGGTAATAAAATAATAAGATATGCACAGAATGTCGTACGATTAGACAGAGGTTGTTATACGTTGGCGGAAACTAGATTATCGCATAGCTAACGTTAAACTGCATTTCGATTGGTGGTTATTGCTGTACGTAGATAAGAGAAAGTAATAAGATTGTAATAAGATGGTAATAAAATAATAGTAGATAAAATATGGTATTAGGAGTATGATAATGATAATAAGACAGATTTTGGGTAATGATATGGTAAGGTAATGGTAAGGGAAGGATAAGCTAGACCTGGTAATTCTCTCGTAAGGAAAAAAGTCACGCATCACAGCATGGGAAACGGGAAAAAAAGGAAAGTTAAAAAAGTTCGGAGAGGAGAAAAAAAATATGGGGGAAGAATCTCCGTAAAAAGAAAGAATGTCTACTCAAAAACAGAAAGTGAAATAAAAAAAAGCTAGGAAAATGATATCAAAACAAGCAAGGCACACACACACACAAAATAAAACATGGAAAATAGAACAAAAACGCATCGATGTGAGTGTAAGAGAAAATTAAGAACCAGGCAAAAGAAGAGAAAGGAAATAGAGAAAGTAAGAGGGAGGAAAAGTAAGCAACAGAGGGGAGACAAACGGGACAGGGCGGGAGGAGGAAACCTTTGACCGCGCCGAGTAACTTCCATTAAATTAGTTTTGCTTTAGTGAGTGGACGACATTTGCATCTGATGTCCCGCCCTTTGAGAACCAGACCAGAGAAGGGAGAGGGGGGGAGAGAGAGAGAGAGAGAGAGAGAGAGAGAGAGAGAGAGAGAGAAAATGAAGACAACACAGAAACGGGAGGGAAATTCATGAAACGCGCTTGTGTGTGTGTGTGTGTGTGTGTGTGTGTGTGTGTGTGTGTGTGTGTGTGTGTGTGTGTGTGTGTGTGTGTGTTCCCTCCACAGTCAGTTAACTAGGTATTTTCTTCCTTTAGGCCTCCGTAAGGTCAAAAGATTCACCATTTTTTACCATTCCTTGCAGACTAGCTTCTTTCTTTTCTGCCAGCGGGGAGGGATGGAGGGAAGGGGGTCTGGGCGGGTCGGATCGGGAAGGGTCGGGCGGGGCGGGGCAAAGCTCATATTTACCTTTAATTCGGATCTTTTCGCGAGTGTCTATTTGCCAAGGTGACGGCGACGCGGCGCTTTTGTTTTTGTTGTTTTGACGAAGCCTTCCTCTGCAACGCTGGCCTTTGTTTGCTCCTCCAGTGATTGTTTTCCCACGCAGTTTTCTTCTCAAAACATTTTCTCCTTTTTCTTCTTTCGTCGTTTCGCGAGTATTTTAAGTTCATTACATAATTATACAGTTTTTTATTTACTTATTTTATTATTAAATGTGAAATGTAGTTTGATTATTCACACTGGGATATACAAAGAAAATGAATGTGTTATGTTTTTTAGGACAATAATTACTACATTTTAGCTAGACATTGCATTATTCTCATCTCGTTTGTTTGTTCTTTTTTCAGTTCGCATTTCACTGAGTCCAAACATTATTTACCCCTCTTCCTCCTCCTGCTTTTAAACAAACTATTTCCAAACACAGACTGCAGTTATTCACCTTTTTTTTCTTTTATTTGCTTTTATATTTCGTGTTTCTTTACTGAGCACAATATTTTCTCTCTCTCTCTCTCATTTTTATTCCAACAATTAATCGTTCTTCCTTCCAACTATTCATTCAAGTTGCGTTTGTATAGAGATTCTGAAATTAACCCTTTTTGTAATCCCACCTCCCTCCTTCCCTTCTCCCTTTAAACAGTTCACCACTTCCTTCCTTCCTTCCTTCCTTCCTTCTTTTCTTCCTTCCTACACTTCTTCCCCCCTCCCTCCCATCTTCCCTCTCTCCTATTCCACAATTTACCACTTCCTTCCTTCCTTCCCTCCTACCTACGCTTCCTCTCCCTTCCCTCCCACCTTCCCTCTTTCCCTTTCCACATCCACAATATACCGCTTCCTTCCTTCCTTCTTACCTACGCTTCCTCTCCCCTCCCTCCCACATTCCCTGTCTCCCTTTCCACAATTCACCGCTTCCTTCCTTCCTGCCTACGCTCCCTCCCGCTGCTTCCCGCCTGACACACAATTTTTTATAGTCCCGGCAATCCGTCTTTCCCTTTAGCCGCCTTATTCATTGCCATTCCGAGCACGCCTCTTGTTTTCCTTCTTCCAGGGGGTTAAGGGGGGGACTCATGCCTTTTTGTCTGCCTCAGGGACTTGGGGATTTTTTCTTCACTGCCTCTTCTTACCATTTTACTCCCCTCATCTTTTTTTTTGCGTGTTTTTTGTCTGTTCCCTTTCACCTGCGTATGCTATCATTTCTCTTAGTCTATTTGTTCCTCCTCTTTGTTTATTTTTCTCGTTCTTTTTCCTCTATCATTTCTTCACCGCCTCTTCTTTCCATCTTCCTTCCTGAATCTACTTTTCCTTGTGTCTGTTTATTTGTCCTCTTTTACCTATTTTTCTTATTATTTCTTCTACTTATTCCTCTTCTGTTTGCTTCTCCTCTTTGCCTCTTTCTCCTGTTCTATTTCCTCTATCTTTTGTTCACCTCCTCTTCTTACCATCTTCCTCTTCCTACTCCCTGTTCCTACCTATTCTCATACCTACATATCTTCCTATTTTCTCCCTATTCCCACCTTTTCCATTCCTCATTCCCTTTTTCTCCCCATTCCGTCTCCTCCCTTTCTCCCTCCCCTCCTCATCACACCTTTTTCATCTTTTTCCTACCTATTCCTAAATTTACCTGTCTTTCTATTTTCCCCCTAACCCCACATTTTCCGTCCCTCATTCCCTTTTCCTCCCCTCGGCCTCTCCTCCCCAGGGGCTGAGGGTGACGGGGACTAATAGCCTCCCCCTGCCCGCGCTGCACAGGTGAGTAACGAGCGCTTCTCCGTTGCAGGCGGCCAGGTATCCATCAGCACATTACGCTCAGGTGCCTCGCTTTGATCTCTCGGGGCCGACGACGCTGCTGCTGCCATCTGGGTGCTATTTCCTTCCTTCCTCGTGTGGAATGTTATATGTGTATGTGTGCGTGTGCGTGGGAGTGGGTTGGGGGTAAGGTGATGTGTGTGTGTGTGTGTGTGTGTGTGTGTGTGTGTGTGTGTGTGTGTGTGTGTGTGTGTGTGTGTGTGTGTGTGTGTGTGTGTGTGTGTGTGCGTGGGTGTGGGTTGGGGGTGAGGTGATGTGTGTGTGTGTGTGTGTGTGTGTGTGTGTGTGTGTGTGTGTGTGTGTGTGTGTGTGTGTGTCCCTTTTGCGGCATCAATGATGTATTTTTTTTAGGGGGAGGCAATGTGGGGACGCAGGGAGAGGGTTGACAGGCCTAAATGAATGGAGAATTTATAAACAAGGGTCATTATGGGAGTTTTTTGGTGGGGAGATTTTGTGGGGAACTGGTTAGAACAAGTAGTCAGGATGAGGACCAAGGAAAAATAGTTAGACAGAAAAAGAGAAAGGGAAAGCGAGAGAAAAGGAAAAAAAAGTTATAGGAGGTGAGTTTGTGATATGAATTTCAGGTCTGAGAGATAATACAAATTGTTCATAAATAGGAACTACTCCCGCTAGTACACTTGCTTTACATATCCTTTATATCCCTCCTTCCTTCCTTCCTTCATTCATTCATTTCTTCAATATTTCCTTCTTTCCTTCCCTCTTGCTTTCCTTCCTTCCTTCCTTCCTTCCATCTGTTCATTTTTCCTTCTTTCTTTCTTCCTTCCTATCTTCTGTCTTTTCATGCTTCCTTCCTTCCTTCATTCATTCTTCAATATTTCCTTCTTTCCTTCCCTCTTGCTTTCCTACCTTCCTTCCTTCCTTCATTCATTCATTTCTTCAATATTTCCTTCTTTCCTTCCCTCTTGCTTTCCTACCTTCCTTCCTTCCTTCCATCTGTTCATTTTTCTTTCTTCCTTTTTTCCTATCTTCTCTCTCTTTTCATGCTTCCTTTCTCCCTTCCTTCATTCATTCATTAATTTCTTCAATATTTCCTTCTTTCCTTCCCTCTTGCTTTCCTACCTTCCTTCCTTCCTTCCATCTGTTCATTTTTCCTTCTTTCTTTCTTCCTTCCTATCTTCTTTCTTTTTTTCCCTCCTTTCTCCCTTCATTCATTCATTCACTTAACTCCATCCCTCTTTCCTTCCTTCCTTCTCTCCTTCCTTCCTTCCTTCCTTCTCAACAATTCCATTTTTTCACCAACTTTCATTCCCATCCATTCCATCCAACCTCTTCCCCTCCCTTCCCCCTTTCGCCCCCCTTCCCCCACCTGTGTAATTCATGCCCCCGGGGGAGATGCTACAGGTAAGTGGGACACGGTGCCGAAAATTGGGCTTCCGTGAAAATGACACCCCATGGAGATTCTGCACCCGTGAAAATGCTACCCCCGTGAAATACCTCCCGGCCGTATTTCACCCGCTGCCTTGCTCTTTATTACGATATTTTGAACCCTGAGAATAATTTTGCAAGGTCCTCTCTCTCTCTCTCTCTCTCTCTCTCTCTCTCTCTCTCTCTCTCTCGTGTAGCCTGGACAAGAAACAAACTGGCTTAATCAACCTGAATTTACCTGGACGCGACAAAGAGCCACGCTACCTTTGCTTACCTGGCCAAATGACGCAGTACAGGTGGGCAGGAGGATGAGGAGGAGGAGGAGGAGGGGGCGGAAGAGGAGAAGTATGGCTAGGGATAAGAGAAAGGACCAAGTAAGGAAACGCTATGATATTAACGGAAGGGGGAATATGATTAAAAAAGAAGGAAGAAAGGAAGGAAGGAAGAAGATAAAATAAGGGAGGAAATGAGGATATTGAGAACCAGAGTAGGGTACAGAGATAGGGATAAGGGGATAAAGGATGGTAGGAGAATGGAAAGGGATGGGGGGAGAGAAAGGTAAATCCATAGGTAAGCACAGGTAGGTCGGCAAGAGAGGTAGAGAAAGAGAGAGGGAGAAAGGAGATAGAAGGAATGGAAAGGAAAGGGAGGGAAGGAAAGGTCGGCAGAAAAAGAGAGAGAGGGGGAGAAAGGGATAGAAGAAAACGCAGAAAGGCAAGAGAAAGGAAGGGAAAGGAAGATGGGAAAAGGTAAATTCATAGGTAAGTAGGCAAGTCAGCAGGAGAGCCAGAGAGAGAGAGAGAGAGGGGAAGGTAAGATAATGGAGAGGAAAGGGAGGGAGGGAGGGAGGCAAATCCATAGGTAGGGGCTGCAGACAGGTAGGCAGGAGAGGTAGAGAGAGGGAAAGGCAAGAGAAACGAGAGGAAAGGGAGGGAGGGAGAGGCAAATCCAAAGGTAGGTAGGCAAGTCGGCAGAAGAAGTATAGAGAGAGAGGAAGGTAAGAGAAGGGAAAGGAAAGGGAGGGAGGGAGAGGCAAATCCATAGGTAGGGTCGGCAGGAGAGGCAGAGAGGAAGCTAAGAGAAGGGAAAGGAAACGGAGGGAGGGAGAGGCAAATCCATAGGTAGGGTCGGCAGGAGAGGCAGAGAGGAAGGTAAGAGAAAGGAAAGGGTGGGAGGGAGGGAGGGAGAGGCAAATCCATAGGTAGGGTCGGCAGGAGAGGCAGAGAGGAAGGTAAGAGAAAGGAAAGGGAGGGAGGGAGGGAGAGGCAAATCCATAGGTAAGGTCGGCAGACAGGTAGGCAGGTAGTGAAAAGCGAGGTGTGAAAGGTGGGGTCATTAATTATAGGGGTCAGTGGCGGGATTACGGTAACGCCTTTTTGCAGGACCGGTGTTATTCTTTTTTTTCTTTCTCTCACCTGTGTTTAAATCTCTGCGGCAGGTAAATGATGCTGCACGTAATGGCGGGAGGGGAGGGATGGATTAGTGTGTGTGTGTGTGTGTGTGTCTGTGCGTGTGTGTGTGTGTGTGTGTGTGTGTGTGTGTGTGTGTGTAGTGGTGGTTGATTATAGGATGAAGATAAAGATAAATAAATAAAGAAAAAGAGAGAGAGAGAGAGAGAGAGAGAGAGAGAGAGAGAGAGAGAGAGAGAGAGAGAGAGAGAGAGAGAGAGAGAGAGAGAGAGAGAGAGAGAGAGAGAGAGAGAGAGAGAGAAATTCACATACATACACACATACATACACTGAAAACGCGGCTAATGTTGATGTTATTATTATCATTATTATCATCATTATTATCATCATTATCATCAGCGCAAAGGAAAGGAGGCAACCACGCAAAATCAATAACTCAAAGAAAACGGGAAGAGGAGGAGGAGGAAGAAGAAAACGTTATCGTAATTAGTTCCGTGAAAAGAAGACGAAGAAAGTGAAGGATGAAAGGGAGAGGGAGAACAGAAAGGAAGGGCGAGTAGTGGGGGGGAGGGGGCGGCGGCAATGACATCAGGACAAACAACAAAACAGGATCGATTATTGAGCGCCGGAAAAAAAGAAAAACCTAAACAAAAGGGAACAGACGAAAGACATTGATCCACGCCGACCCTTCTCTTCTCTTTTACCCCTTTCCACACCCTTTCGCTGACCTTCATCCCTTCTTTTAAACCCTTTCCCCTACTCTTCCCTTTCCTTTTTCCTTCCCTTTCCTATTTCCCTTTCCTCCTCTTTCCTCCCCTCTTTCCTATTTTCCTACTCTTCCCTTACCTTTCCTTTCCTCTCCTTTTTCCTATTTAACTCTCCATCCTTTCGATTTCCTTCCTTTCCCTTCCCTTCCCTTCCCCTTAATTCCCTTCTCTTCCCCTCCCTTCCCTTTCCTTCCCTTCTCTTTCCTTCCTCTTACTTCCCTTCCCTTCCCCTCCCTTCCCTTCCTTTTCCTTTCCTTTCCTTTCCTTTCATTCCTCTCAGTCATTTTCCTTCCTCTCTTCCTTCACCTTCCTTATCAATTCTTCCTTCCTCTCCTTCCCCTTCTACTCCTCCTACACGCATCAACATCCATTTCTTTTTTCCCTCCACCCCAACACTCCTTTTATGATCCTCCTCCTCCTCCTCTATCCTCCTCCTCCTCTCCCATTCTCTGCAGCATCAGTAATATTTCTTCCTCCTCCTCCTTCACCTGTCACACATACCTTCCCTCCCATGCCTCTTCCCTCCCTCCACGCCCATACAAGAGGCTTCTTTCTCCCTTCTCTCCATTCTCTTCCTTCCACCCTCCTCCACTCCCCTTCCTTCCTCCTCCTCTCACTGCTTTTTCCTTTTTTCTTTGAGATAACTAAGGTGGATTTATTTTTCTGAATTTCACCATCACTCATTTTTTTTTAGTTAGTTTTAAGTGAATTCAGGATTGATAAAGATTAGATTTTGTTGCAGCGTCGAATTTTGAGGTTTGGAAAGTCTATAAAAGTGGAAAGTAACTTAATAAACAAAACAAAAAAATAACATGACTGCATTCCATAACATCTTGTAAAGCGAGAAAAAAATCATAAACAACAACAACAACAAAAAAAAAAAACACTAAGAAACCCGCATCAAAATATCAAATCAAGAAAAAAAACACAATCGCATTTCAAAACAACTAAACCCCCCAAAAAAACAAGTAAACAAAAATGAACAAACTAACAGCATTAAAATCACAAATCATGAAAATCATAAACACTGTCGCATTCCATCACCCGAAAAACAACCTCGTAAATAAATAAACAACCAAAAAAAGGACAAACCCCAAAACCAACATTAAAACGCAAATCTCGTCTTTCATTTCCAAGTCTAACTCAATTTGCCGAGCCAATCATAAGTTAATCCAATTAGCGGCGATCCATCCCACAGGTGAGCGCGGGAGGTGCTCCAATTAGCAGGTCACGCTCCCACGCAGGTGACAGGTCATGCCCATCCCACCTGGCGCACCTGATGACCTGGAAGCGGGCGCAAGTTGGTCATATTGCATTCGTGGTGAGCCGGATAGCGCTCGGTAGTCATCTCTCTGATCCCTGGTGGGCCATAATGCCGGGGGGGGAGGGGGGGGGGAAGGAGGAGGAAGAGGAGGAGGTAGTGGAGGAGGAGGAGAGGAGAAGGGGGAGAGGGAGTAGGGATAGTAGGGAAGAAGTGGAGGAGAGAAGGGAGGGATAGGAGGAAGTGTTAGAGGAGAGGAGGGAAGGGAAATCGATAGGGAGGAATGAAAGGGAAGGAGAAGGAGGAGGAGAGAGAGCAAGGGAAGATGTAGATGCCAAAGGGAGGGAGAAAAGTAATGGAGGAATGGAGGGGAGTGGAAGAGGTGTGGAAGGAGGGAAGAGGAGGAAGAAACGAGAAGTGGAGAGAAATGAGGAGGGAGAGAGAAGTCGAAGGGAGGGACACAAAGGGTGAATTAGACAATGGTAGAGAAGAAAAGGAAGATAAAAAGGAAGATTGAAGGAAGGAAAGGGAGAGAAAGGAGTGAGAGGAGGAAAAGGGAGATAAAAAAGAAGATTGAAGGGAGGAAAGGAAGAAAAAGGAGGGAAAAAAAGGGTTAAAAAAAAGTGAGCGAAAAAATAGAAAAATAATAAAAAAAATAATTCCTCCCATACATTTCTTGTTGTCTTTTTCATTAATTAATTCCTAAGATTCCATTATTTATTTTTTTCCTCATCATCCCTGCGAGAGACGGAGATTAATGACACGAAGAGGACAAATGGAGATAAATACAAGAGGGAGGGAGGGAGGGAGAAGGAGGGAAGGAAAGACATGGGAGGGAGGGAGGAAGGGTAAGGAGGCAACCAAGAAGCATAAGAAAAGAGGCGAACAGGGAGAGAGAAAGCAAGGAAAAGTGTGATAAAGAGGAAATGAAATGAGTGAGGAAGCAAAAATTAAGAAGGAGGAAAAGGAGGGAAAAGAGGAAAAAATGCAGGAAGGAGACGGGAAGGAAATGGAAAGGAGAACAAGGAGAGAAAGGGAGAAAAATGACAGAGGAAAGGAAATGAGTGAGGAAGCAAAGCCA
Organism: Eriocheir sinensis; assembly: GCF_024679095.1. NCBI lineage: Eukaryota > Metazoa > Arthropoda > Malacostraca > Decapoda > Varunidae > Eriocheir > Eriocheir sinensis. The sequence continues at coordinate 16,189,355 of NC_066546.1, read as the reverse complement.
AGGAGGAGGAAAAGGAGGGAAAGAAGAGGAAAAAATGCAGGAAGGAGACGGGAAGGAAATGGAAAGGAGAACAAGGAGAGAAAGGGAGAAGAATGACAAAGAGGAAAGGAAATGAAGGAAGGAGGCAGAGAGAGAGAGAGAGAGAGAGAGAGAGAGAGAGAGAGAGAGAGAGAGAGAGAGAGAGAGAGAGAGAGAGAGAGAGAGAGAGAGAGAGAGAGAGAGAGAGAGAGAGAGAGAGAGAGAGAGAGAGAGAGAGAGAGAGAGAATGGAAGAGATGGAACAGCTAGAACGGATGAAGTGAGAGTGGAGAATGAGAACGAACGAAGAGGGGAGGGGAGAAGGAGCAAAGGGAGAGAGGGGGGGGGGAAAGAGGGGAAGAAGGAGAAGGGATGGGGAGGGGAGAAGAAACGAGGAGATAGAAGGCGTAGAGGAAGAGAGGGGGGATGAGGGGAGGGGAGTGAGCCCATGACAAACTCACGTAATCTCTCGTCCGCCTCTTGTATACGTCAGGAACCAGATGGAGGCAAGATTGTCCCTAGTAATGACCCGGGAGAGAGGCAGCTGGGGACACGGAGGAGGAGGAGGTGGGGGAGGAGGAGCAGTTGGGATTGGACTGGAAGGGGAGAAACAACAGAAGTAAAGTGAGAGAGGATGGCGTAGGAAGATGATTGAGATAGGAACTGTGTCTGGTTTTGGAATGTGAGAGAGAGAGAGAGAGAGAGAGAGAGAGAGAGAGAGAGAGAGAGAGAGAGAGAGAGAGAGAGAGAGAGAGAGAGAGAGAGAGAGAGAGAGAGAGAGAGAGAGAGAGAGAGAGAGAGAGAGAGAGACGACCTATATTGGATAACAGACAGATAAAAGAAGTGACAGACAGACGGAATGACAGCCTGACACACACACACACACACACACACACACACACACACACACACAATCAGCGAATCACAATCATAAATAATCCAAAAAGCAAAATAACAACCCAGATACCAAAATAACAACCCAGAAACCACAATTACGAGATGGAAACCGAAGTCCAAAATCCGAAGCAAAAATAACAATAAAAAATGACTTAAAAAAATAACAATCCAGAAATCGAAACAGAGAACGAGAACATATTCCAAAAGCATAAAAACACAAACACACACGACAGATACAGGCAAATAGATAGAACGTTAGACAGGTATATAGATAAATAGATAGATATCCACCTGCCCACCTGTCTCCCTCGTCACCCAAATTGGCCTCAATCCTCAAAGTGTTCAGGTGTTCGCCCAAAATATAAAGCCACAAAAATACATCTATAAAAAATGAGATAGAATAGAAAAATAGAGTTAAATGATATGAATGAAAGAATGGTTGACACTTAGGACGGTTGAATAGCTGATGGAAGGATCGTTGAGCAGAAGAACGGTTGAATATTTCGGTAGATCGGAGACAGGAGAAAAGAATGACTGGTTGATGGAACGGCTGGATGTCTGGATGAGAGTAAGGTTGAATGGTTGAAGAGAAGATGAATAAGGTTGATTGGTTGATTGGACGCTTGTATTTTTGAGTGATAGAAATGTTGAGTGGACGTATAAAAGGCGGATGTGGTTGAGTGGACGGCTGAATGTCTGCTTGATAGATGATTGAGTGGTTGAAGATGAGGTGGTTATGGTTAGTTGGACGGATGTATGACTGGATGATAGATGGTTGAAGGGATGAAGAGAAAATGAATGTGTTTGACTGGACGGCTGGATGACTAGGTGAATAGAAAGGTTGAACAGTCAAGACGGTGGATATGGACTCGTGTATTTCTGCTTGATAGGTGGATGACAGATGGATGACAGATGGTTGAGTGAACGGAGAGAAGGTAGACAGGTGACTGGTTGAGAGTAGGAGTGTATGGTAAAAGAAAAGAAGAATGTGGTTGATTGAAAGAATTTATGTTTGGTTGATAGATGGCTGACTGAAGGGAGAGAGGGTGGATAGGTTGCTGGCTGACTGACTGGCTGACTTTTTGCTTGGTCTATCGCCGTGTCAAGGGCGGAGATCGCACTCGCTTCGATGGTAATATTTATTTTTCATTACACGGCGCCAGCGAAAATTGCAACAGTTTGTTCTTATTGAAACGCACCAGAAATCACATAAAAGGGTTCGGCGTGTAACAAAGAGCGAGCGAATGTGTATTTTTATTTTTAGTTTACCTCTTTTTAGCAGAAACAGGAGCACGAGCAAAATTGAGTTTGTTTGTTTGTTTGTGTTTGATATATTTATTAATCCTTTTTCATATTTTTTGCACCTGACTGTACGTAGGTCGATAGGGGTAAATTTTATTAGGGGCATTACGTTGAATGGGTTAACGGAAAGCCTCGCTAAGCCGGAGTTTTGCGTATCAAACAAACGTGCATTGTTATCCTGTTTTTTGTTGTTATCCGGTACAGTCCGTCAGTCAGTCAGTCAGTTCGAGGCTGTAAAAAAGTAACATTGATAAAGGGAGTATAAATAAAACACTATCAGATCAAACCATAACGAACTGACTAACTAACTACTACTACTACTACTACTACTGCCATCACCACCTAAGCTAAGACACTCACATATATCTAATTAACACCTGAAATTTTACACTCCTACCTGACTTTTCCACACCTTTACTTCTGCACTCAAGGATATTTAACACGTACTCTGCCAAACACACCTGCTCCATCTGCCGCCCCCCCACCTGTCCTAATTTCTCTTCACGTGTATCCTACGTACTCAGCAGGTGTGGAAACTGATTACCTGTTCCCTTTCCTGAGCACGATATTTCTTACCAGGTGCAAACAAATTATGCACCTCAATTTTTTTAGATAGAGTATGAAAAAGAGCATGAGTGGTGGTGATGGTGGTGGAGAAAGTAGTAGTAGTAGTAGTAGTAGTAGTAGTAGTAGTAGTAACAGCACAATCCCATTCTCTCATATTCCAACACTTCTTCTCTCACTCACTTTCTCTCTCACTCTCACTGTCTCTATTTCTCCTCCCTCCCTCTCCCCCTCTCTCTCTCCCACACACTCCATAAAAAATTCTCGTCTCCAGCGCATCGTATAACCTTCCACCTTTCCACCACGTACACACACGGTGACACACACACACACAATGAAAGACACTCCCAGCTCAAGCAATTACTGTTGATCCCATAAGTTCATTGGCGCGCTCGAAAAATTATTATACTGTGAGCAGACAAGCATGGAGGAGGAGGAGGAGGAGGAGGAGGAGGGCTTCGGGAAAACTCACGGTCCCTCATTTGCATAGAGGTACACGAAGCCTTTGTCCATGTGAGAGGAAAAAGAGGAGGTGGAAGAGGAAGAGTAGGAGGAAGAGGAGGGCAGCAATGAGTACGTTGAAGTAGAGGAAACCATGGGAAATAGCCGTATACTCTTTCTCCTCATTCTCTTCCTCTTTCTTTTCCTCCTCTTATTCTCTCTAACACTCGCATTAATCCCTTTTTCCTTAACATCTTACTTAATACAATTACTTCCTTTCCCTTCCTTCCTTCCTTCCCTCCTGAGTCTCCTCCCACACAGCACATGACGCATTTCCCTTCCTTTCTTTCTTCCTACTCTTCGTCTTCCTAATGCAAGTCGAATTCCTTGTCTTAAAAACCTTCACTAATACTATTAACGTCCATTCCCTTCTGTCTTAATCTACTTCTCTACTTCACCTTCATCACTATACACTCTTATTTTCCTTACATAGCTCTCCCTTTCCTTCTGTCTTCCGTGTGTCTTAATCTTTCTCTCCAGTTTCTTCACCATACACTTTTCCTTTTTCCTATACCGCTCTCCCTTTCGCCCTTTTCACTCTCTCCTCTTCTTTCTCCTCCTCCTCCCATCTTCCCTCTGTCTCCAGACGAAATACTATTGGTCGTATATTCCATCCCAGTTACGTTCAAGGTCAAATAATTTCACGAGGAGGATGAAAGGACCAACAGAACACGGCTGATGGAACGTGTGATTCGTTGATTAAAGGGGCAATAAAAAGACCCGTCACATTGATTACCGGAATAACGAGAGAGAGAGAGAGAGAGAGAGAGAGAGAGAGAGAGAGAGAGAGAGAGAGAGAGAGAGACACACACACACACACACACACACACACACACACACACACACACACACACACAGGTAAGAGGAAGGTAACACTGAGACATACGACATACTATAAATTCTAATCAGAGAACTACTTTTAACTCACCTTTTAATTAATCACAGGTAAACGCCACTCTTCTCCCCTCCCTCCTTACCTGTGCCCCTTAAAACACCTGACTGATCTACATTACCTGCCCCTTACCAGTTAGGAGGCGTCAAGGTGCAAAGGAGGAAATTTACGACCCTTGTTTGCTTGCACCGTGTTTGAGCCCCACCTGTGCTGCCGTAGATGGAAAGTGATAATTACAATATGTACCTGTAATGGCCTAATTAATAGTCAGCTGTCCTTGGTCAGGTATTAGCACTAACAAGCGGTAAGTAAATGGTTGCAGTAAGTGGTGTGTTGATGGGTAAGTGTGATGAATGAACGCACTCGAGATGCTGGTCTTGGAGAGTGTGTGAGTGAGAGGTGGAGTAGGCGGAGAAGGAGGAGGAAGTGGAGGAGCAAAAAGGATGAAGATGAAGTGTCGAGGCATGACGAGAGAGACAACAATGAGCCGGACAGGTAAGGGCAGGTGAGAACACACACACACACACACACACACACACACACACACACACACACACACACACACACACACACGGCCCGGTAGCTCAGTGGATAGAGTGTCTGCCTTACAACCAGAAGGACCGGGGTTCGATTCCCTGGTCTGGTGACGATAAATTGGGTTTATCTTCTTTCACGTGTAGCCCCTGTTCACCTAGCAGTGAGTAGGTACGCGACGTCAGGCAAGGAGTTATGACCTCGTTGTCGCGGTGTGTTGTGTGTGAGTGGTCTCAGTCCAACCCGAAGATCGGTACTATGAGCTCTGTGCTCTTCCGTAGGGGAACGGCTGGCTGTCTTGGGAGAGACCCGCAGCAGACCAAGAGGTGAACACACACACACACACACACACACACACACACAGAAAGAAACATGGGAAATAACTATCTCCAAGGGGAAACTTGTATAAAAAGGAAGAAATAGTACTTTCTCTCTCTCTCTCTCTTCCGCCGTTCAAACAGGAAACTCATAACTCCATAACTTCCTTCTGTTTACTTTAGCCTTCCCTAGCACTTTCTTGGCCCCGGAACGTGATCTCCCTGTTAGGCCGCATTTAAGGTCGAAACTCCCTTACATCCATCCCTTAAAACCCGCCTTAGGAATACCGTAAGATTGCGCCACATGCGATGGGGCCAAAAATTATTCCATTTAAAACCAGAAGAATTGTTCCCTTTTTTAATAATTTCTTGGGGCTATCTCTCTCTCTCTCTCTCTCTCTGAGGCAAAAGTTATATTAGCTTTCTTCTACATCTTTTTTTTTTTTTAGTGTGTGTGTGCGTGTGTGTGTGTTCATTTATTAGGGTTTGGTCCTGTCTGTCTGTCTGTCTGTCTGGTATTTTTTCCCTTCGTGTCTGCGTGGATTTATCTCTTTATATCATGCCATTGTCTGTCTGTATATCTGTCTATTGTGTCTGTGCTTTTCTGTTACTCTTCTTTCTCTCTGTTGTTTTCTGTAAGTGAGTGCGTTATTCCCTCTGTCTACCTGTTTGTCTGTTTGCCCGTGTCTGTCTGTTTGAATGCCCATGTTTTTGTACAGTTTCAGAATCTGATTTACACACACACACACACACACACACACACACACACACACACACACACACACACACACACACACACCATATCGCCATTTCCCCTTCCACACACACATATACTTACACAACCTTCCATCACCACATTTTCCTTCCCTTTCCATTACTATATTTCCTTTTTCTCTTGTGGAGTGGAAAAAGCCAAACACACACACACACACACACACACACACACACACACACACACACACACACACACGTAAGAGTCGCTCATTCCCTCGCCCGTGTGGAAACAGGAGTATTGAAACCCATATATTTCCCCTCACCACTACGACTTGGCATGCGACTCTCCCTTCTCCCCTAGCCTCCTATTCCCTTTCTTCCCTTCCCTCCCCTTCCCTCCCTGTGCCTTGATGGGGAGGGATGAGGGGCTTACAGGAAGGGCAGGAGAAGGGAGGACACGAAGGGGAGGTAATGTATTCTAGAGATCGTGAGGGGGTGAAGGGGAGAAGGGGAGAGAGTGAGTGAGGGGAAAGAGGAATTGGAGGGAAGGAAGGTAGGGGAGAGGGAGGAAGGTGAGAGGGGGTAATTGTTGCCTGGTGACCTGAAGGGGGGAGGGAAAGAGGGGAGTTGCGAGGTACGAATTCCTGAGTATAGAAAGAGAAGGTTTATTTTTTCTTTACAGTGTGTTGGAAGTTACGAAAAATAGAACTAAAGGTAACAAGTAGAGTGACGAAGATAAATTTAAGTTACGGTATAGAGGAAAATATAATAAAAAGAGATTAGTAAAAAGTAAATAGAAGTTTTTTTCAGTGCGTTGAAGAGAAGTAACTAAAAATAAAAGTAAAGGAAACAAGTAAAGTGACGAAGAGAAGAAACTGAAGTTAAAATAAAGGTTGAAATAGAGTACATCACTAAAAAGAAAAAAAAGGCAAAACAATAATAAGGAAATCGAGGAAAGAGACGAGAAGAAATTAAAGTTACGATATAAGAAAATCATAGAAAAAAAATCAGAAGATAAAAAAACAATAATTTGGAGAGGAAAGGAAAACTGAGGGAGAAAAACAAGGAAAAGAAAAGTAGAAGCTGTGATCAAATATTTAGACTCCCCGAAACAGGTTTGCGGAGAGTGAAGAATCAAATATTGAGACTCAAGAAAACAAGTTGGCAATAGAGAAATACAAAGCCACACACACTTATTATACTGTCCTTTCATTATTTTCAGCACAAGTACATACCAACACACACACACACACACACACACACACACACACCAAAAAATAATTAACACGAACCATTTCAACGCTAAGTCCCCGCCCCCCTTCCCCCCCCCCCTTTCCACCCCTCCCCGTTTCCCCACGGTGTTTATTTACAGTTTTGATACACACTTTTAATTTGGCAATGTTCCGCGCCGTGGAAAAAATCACCGAACAGCATCATATTGCACTCTGATGAACCGGATAAAAGAAAGAAAAAAAGGAAAAAAGAAAAACAAACTCGTGCTGTCATTATGGAGCCAAAATTTTAGGCCAAAACGCTTGCCAGTCAAAAGAGCGTGTAAACAGTGGCCGCCGGTTTAGTGTTGCGCTGCTGTTGCTTTTGAGAGCGATGGTTTGTGTTATATTACTATTGTATATTGCTTTTATTAATCTTGCTGTTTGTGTTAGTGTTAGTATTACTATCAAAGAGTAATAAGGAGTAATAATGAATAATGAATCAAGAACAAAAGACAGTGAAAGAAAAAATAAAGGAAAAACAGAGTAGAAAGTAATGAGAGAATACAGAAGAAAAGATAAACAGTAAACAAAAGAAAGCCAAAACAAACAGGTTCATAACAAGGTCTCGTCAGGCACAGGTTATAATTGGCCCGTCAAGTGAATCACGCCTTCAGGATCAAGGCGGGTTATCGGGAAGGGAAAGATTTAAGCTCCAATAAAAGTCAGTCATGATCTCTCTCTCTCTCTCTCTCTCTCTCTCTCTCTCTCTCATACACCCCCCCACACTACCCACACCCCTACCCACATACCCCCCCCCCCCCCCACATACACACCTACGAAGTCCAGGTGATGGGGGACGCGCTGAAGTAAAGGTACAAAAAACAAGGTACTTTTGAGGCTTAACAGGTAATCTTTTCCCAGGTATTACAGGTGATCTCTGCCCACCTCCCCTCGCCCTCCAGGTACGTGTGTTGCAGGTAAATAATGTGTGGTAGTGTGGAATGCCTGGAACACCTTCTATTTTGTCTCTCTTTTCTTTTCTTTTCCTGTGTAAAATGTACTTCCACTCACAGTCTCCTTTTTCTTTTATTTTTCTTCTCTCTATATATAGCCTCCATTTTGTAACCTTTTTTCTCCTCTATAAGAAATAATGACGTGGTTGTGATAAGTGTACTACCAACTATTTGCGTTCTACTAAGGGATGAATATTTTGTTATATATAGTCTCATTTTTGCATAGTTTTCTCCTCTAAAAGAAGTAGTGACGTTAATACGGTGAGTGTAATGCGAGCTACTTCTGTTCTACTAAGGTTTAATATGACGATGTTTTTCTTTTCCTGGTATCAAAATAACCTCCATCTCATCCTCTTTTAGACACAGTAGAGGTTAAGAAACTGGAATATCAGTGGTTCTGCAGTTCCTCCGAGGATTCCGCTGATAAGAAAAAGATTGCATCTGTAAACTTTAAACTTCCATCTAATCTTCTCTTTCACGAGATATAAGGTGTTTAGTTTAATATACTGCCAACCTCTCGCGTGTTACAAGATTGAAATGAGAGGTAATGAGTGTTTTGGAACCTTCTCCGTCTGTTTTTCTCCTTTAATATAACGAGTTTGAGTTAAGTATTAAATCCAGACCAATCCGCTTTTTTTCGTTCTAAAATATGGATAAAAAAAAAATTATATGTATTTATGTAAAGTCTTCGAAACGTTCTGTAAGCAGCTTAAGAGAGATCATGTTGCATCATTACAAGAAACCCTCAGAGAAAAACATAAGTAATTGACATATGAATAATCTTCGCAGGGGAGTGGAAAAGAAGTGAAAAAAAGACTGGAAATACATGAACAGGAGTGAATATTGATACTCACATACAGACACACAGAAAGGCAAACAGACAAGACAGATAGGTATATACAATTTTAAGGCCCAAAGTGAGACGGAGTGAAGGCGATAAAAAAGAGGAGAAAGCGAACGATTGAACGAACACAACACAACACAACAACAACCCAAGCCAACACAAAACCAAACCAAGAGAGAAAAAAAGATACACAACACAACAACACAACACAACACAAAACCTAGACACGGCGAGAAAGAAAGAAAGAAAGCGGTAAAAATCTCTGACGCATATATTCCTACAACGGACGCAAAAGGTTTTCCAGTCTTTTTGAGGGAGAGAGAAGCGCACGTTACCCTCGCACACGCCCGGACGAACAGGCTAAATGGCACACCTTGGAAGCTTGCCCAGGTGTACAGAGGTGAGGTGAGAGGGGTAGAGGAGGCGGAAGAAGAGGAAGAGGAGGAGGAGGAGGAGGAGGAAGCCTGAGAGTGTCTGTAAGGGATGAATACCTCTTGACCCGGCAGCAAACACCACTTCTACTTGCCGGATAAATATGTAAACAGAAGTAAACACTGAGCTCGAGTAACGACCAATGGAGTATCTTAGGAGAGGAAGGAAGCGCGGAGAATAAGCTTGTTTAGGAGCATTCACGGCAGGTACGCGAGGGCCCAGGTAGGAAGACAAGCAGGTGGGGACGCCGCTATACAGGTGCTCTCAGGTGTTTTAAGGGGTGTTTTAAAAGGTGCTTTCGAGGGAGTGACCTGTCTGTGGCCACGACGCGGAAACTACGAAAGGGTGTGTGTTGTTTTTAGGGTTCGATAAAGAAAAAAGGAAAGGCCTATATACGGTAAGGCTTCTAGGGAGGGCTATACACACATGCACACCCTCGCGCGCGCACACACACACACACACACACACACACACACACACACACACACAAAGGGAGTGATACCGACGTGTATACAAAATAAAACACAGAGGGAGAAAACGAATACCTGGCGACGTGTGTGTGTGTGTGTGTGTGTGTGTAACGTTCAAAGTGATCAGGGAGAAGAGAGTGCGAAGAAAAACAAACAAACAAACAAACAAACACGAGAGAGAGAGAGAGAGAGAGAGAGAGAGAGAGAGAGAGAGACTACACCTACTGGTTGTTTACTTCTCATTACCAGAGGCAGACCCTTTCACTCCTGACACCTGTGCCTTGGGCCATCACGGGTCGCGGTCTTGGCCGAGGAACTTTGAAAGGAAGGAAACGGAGGAGGGGCGGGGCGGCGGAGGAGGAGGAGGCGGAGGCGGTAAACAGACGGAAAAGAAGAGAGGCAGAGACGGGAGGTAAAACGGGAGGGCTTAGAGAAAGAGAAGAATCAAGAAAAAAAAAGATGAAAACGATAGGCAAGGAAAGGCATAGAGGATGTTGGATGAGGATGAAAGCAGACAGACGGAGGAGGCAAAGAGAGACAGAATGAGACGGGAGGTAAAACGGGAGGGCTTAGAGACAGACACAAATACAGAAAAAAAGGATGAAAACGATAGCCAAGGAAATGCATAGAGTGTTGGATGAGGATGAAGCAGACAGACGGAGGAGACAAAGAGACAGAATGAGACGGGAAGCAAGAACGAGAGGGCTAAGAGACAGACAAGTAAGCAAAAACAATGAGAAAGAATAAGAAAGAAAGGCAAGGAGCGGTAAAAATGGAAGGGGTATAAGGTGTTGCGTGAGGTGGAAGGAGACAGAAGGAGACCAAAAAAGGGAAACAGGAGTAACTATTTAAGAATCAACAAATATACATAATGAATTAAGACAGAGCGCTAAAATAGACAGAGCCAGGCAGGAAACAAAGACACAGTTAATAGAAGGGAATATACAGGGAGACGGACAAGATAGAGAAGGGCAGAGAACCGTAAAAAGGGAGGAAAAGTGCAAGGCGTTGGGTGAGGTAGAGAGAGAAAGAGGGAGAACGGAAGAGAAAAAAGGAGGAAGCTGTGAAGGTGGAGGAGACAGGCAGGCAAAAAGTAATGAAACAAGAGGAGGGAGAGAAAGATGGAATGGGAGGAAGGAGAGTAAATGGGAAGAAACAGGAGAGGGAGAAAAAAAAATGTAAAGAATGAATAAGACAGCAAGGGAGAAAGAGGAGAAGGCGGATGACAGACAGGGAGAGAGAGGGAAGGAGAGCGAGGAGAAAAAGAAGAGGGAGAAGAGAAGAGAAGCTGGCAGGCGGACAAGGGAGAGAGGAAGAGAGAGAAATAGAGAGTGAGGGAGATGGACTGAAACGAAAGGAGAGGAGGAGGAAGAAGAGGAGGAGAGAGAAATTGCGAAAGACAGACAGACAGAAACCGAAAAAGGAAAGGAAAAGAGAAATACAAAACGTTAAAAGTATAAAAGACAAAGACAGGGAGGGAAGAAGACGGAGAGAGGGAGAGAAGAAAGGAGGAGGAAGAGGGGAGGAAGGGAGAGACAGACAGGCAGGATTGATAACTGGATGCCCGGACGAAGAGCAACTGAGGCGGAGAGAAGGAGGTAATGGGAGCAAAATGGCCGAGGAGGAGGAGGAGGAGGAGGAGGAGGAGGAGGGAAAGAGTAAAGGGAACATGCGAGGAGAGAAAAAGAAAAGAATTGAAGTAAACTGGGCGGAAAGGAAATAAAATAGAGATGAGGTGGAGAGGAATATGATGAAAGAAAAAAGTAAAGAGGAGGAGAAGGTGGAGAAGGAAGAGGGAGAGAGTAAAGGGAAGATACGAAGAAAGAGAAAGAGAGAACAGAAAAAGAAGAATGATAATATATTTGGCGAAAAATAAAAATAAAGAAGAAATGAGTTAAAGTAAGGTGAAAAGAAGGAAGAAAAAAGGAGGAGGAGACTAAAAGAAAGAAGCAAGGAGAAAGAGAGAAATAAAAGCGAGAGAGAAGGTAGTATACGAGGTAAAAGAAAGAGCAAAAAAGAGATGAGGTGGGGTGGAAAAAGGTGAAAGAAAGGCTGAAGAAAAGCTGAAAGAAAGAGGAGTCAGATGAAGAGAGAGAGAGAGAGAGAGAGAGAGAGAGAGAGAGAGAGAGAGAGAGAGAGAGAGAGAGAGAGAGAGAGAGAGAGAGAGAGAGAGAGAGAGAGAGAGAGAGAGAGAGAGAGAGAGAGAGAGAACCTTCACAACGTATATTAACCTTTGCTGTTGTTGTTGTTATCGTTGTTGTTGTTTAAATCAGGAGGGATAGGTAAAAAATAAAGCTAACGCCTTCCTCTGTTGAAAAAAAAATAGCTACTTCTTTGTAGTTTTTTTTTAATACCTGCAGGTCACTCTAATACTCCACCAGGTATGTGCGTATGTGTGTGTGTGTGTGTGTGTGTGTGTGTGTGTGTGTGTGTGTGTGTGTGTGTGTGTGTGTGTGTGTGTGTGTGTGTGTGTGTGTGTGTGTGTGTGTGTGTGTGTGTGTGTGTGTGTGTGTGTGTGTGTGTGTGTGTGAGTGTGTGTGTGTCCTGCAAAGGTGCAGAAAATGAGACTAAGAAAAGAAAGAAGAAAAAATATCAGGAAGAAGGTGAAGAGGAAAAAAAGTGAAGAAGGTTAGAAAATGAAGCTCAAAAAGAAGTAAAAAATATAAAGAAAACAGAAAAATTATGGAAAAAATGTCCGGAAGAAGAAAAATGCATGTGAAGAAAAAAAAAGCAGGTAAAAAAAGAGGAAAAAATAAGCATCAAAAGGTGTAGAAGAAAAAAGACAGGCTGAAGAGAGAAGAGAAAAAAAATATATATTTCAAAGGCCAAGGGAGCTCATTCTACTACAAGGTGTTCCAAGGTACGTTGATTCACCTGTGTTATTTTGTTACCTTTTGTTAGTTTTTTTTTAGGGGGTGAAGAATTAACCGTGGGCGAGAGAGAGAGAGAGAGAGAGAGAGAGAGAGAGAGAGAGAGAGAGAGAGAGAGAGAGAGAGAGAGAGAGAGAGGAGAGAGAGAGAGAGAGAGAGAGAGAGAGAGAGAGAGAGAGAGAGAGAGAGAGAGAGAGAGAGAGAGAGAGAGAGAGAGAGAGAGAGAGAGAGAGAGAGAGAGAGAGGAAGTGTAGTAATTGAAGAGGGTGTGAGGTGAAGGTCTATTGGCAAACGAGAGAAGGGAGGAGAGAGATGGAAGGAGATGGATAGATAGATAGATAGACAAAGATAGATAGTTAAAGATAGATAACGAGAGAGAAAATACTAAAATACATACACAACGAAGCAGAAAAGACCACACACACACACACACACACACACACACACACACACACACACACACACACACACACACACACACCCTTCTCACGCTCCAATATAACCTGTTCCATATTCCCCTTTCAACAGAGCTCCCTGCTGACCCCTGTACACGGCACGCCCCCCCCCCCCCCCTTTCCTTGTGTGTGTGTGTGTGTGTGTGTGTGTGTGTGTGTGTGTGTGTGTGTGTTGATAACCTTTACACTAAACAAACAGAGCAAGCGAGAGAAACACACACACACACACACACACACACACACACACACACACACACACACATACACACACATCCTTCCCTCTCCATACATACAGACACGCTGAAACAAAACAAAAAAAAAAAATACTGAAACAAAACATAAAAAAGCAAAACGAGACGCAAAAACAGACAGACAGCGAGAAAGACGAAACCAACAGGGAGAAAGAGAGAGACAGAGAGAGACAGGCAGCGAGAGGCAAAGTGCGAGAGAGGGAGAGCCCGAGAGAGGGAGTGAACAAGTGAGGGACAACTTTTATTTTTGTCTCCCCTCTCAGCGCCATGCATGGACTGCCCAGGCAATATGCATGACAAATTTGGCGGCAGGTGAAACAATGCCAGGAAGGAGAGGCATTGGAGGCCCGCACCTCGGAGCCCAAGGTACCGAGCTCGCCTTAACACGCCTGCCGTCCTAACCTGTCACCTGTGTATGGACCTGGCCTGAAAATGTATTGTTTGTGTTGTGGATTTAAATGTATATAGGTTTAATATTGATGCTGAAGTGATAATAGATAAGAAGTAGACCTTAAACTGCTCTCCTCGCCTCTAGATTGCAAGTGTCTATATGTATACCTGGTCAGAGGAAAGGTGAAAATGTCTTGTTTGTGTTGAGGATTTCAAAGTCTTTTAGCTTAATAAGGGAACTGAGATGTGAACAGAAAGACGTAGAGAGACCTCATCACGCCCTCCTGTGACGTGTCTAGATGTAACTGGTCAGTGGAAAGGTCTGAAAATGTCTTGTTTGTTTCGCGGATTTAGATGTGTATTAGTTAAATAAAGGTACTGGAGTGTATAGAGATAAGAAGTAGAGGGACCTTAAGACTCCCTTCTCCCCTCTACTCTCACGTGTGTATACCTGGTCAGTGGAAAAGGCTGAAAATGTCTTTGTTTTGTGGATTTAAATAAGTATGGGTTAAAGATGAGTTTAAACATACCTCAGGAATACAGAGAGAAAGCTTGGCACATTAAAAGGAACAGATGTAGAAAGGAACAGGCAAATCAAGGTAGAGGTAAAAAGACAGCAGTGGGAGACTTAGCACAGGTAAAGGACAGATGTGAGGGGATTCGAACCAGTGATTAGGAGAGCCGCTAATGTGTCGCCGCAGAGTCAAGCCCCAAACCACGCCGTAACGACAGGTTTATGCAGCGGCCTCGGCGGTTTTCCTCGTTTTAATAGTGAAAAAGAATCGCACATAGTTTTTTTCTGTGAACTCTTCAGAAACATAAAATAATTCCAATATATTCATGGATACAAGAATCGTGAAAAAGTTGGCGCTTTACTTCATGTGCAGGCGGAAAAATAAAAATGCATAATGCCCTCGAATAATCCCTTTTGTGTGAGTATATTTTTTAAAGTGTGAGTGTGAGAAGGAAGCAATAATTTAAATGTTCGTGGAAGCTGCTCAGTTGGTTGCACTTCCGCGGGTAAAGCAGGAGGGGAAATATATATAGATATATATATATATATATATATATATATATATATATATATATATATATATATATATATATATATATATATATATATATATATATATATATATATATATATATATATATATATATATATATATATATATATATATATATATATATATATATATATATATATATATACTGTTTTGTTAATGAAACTTTGACCGTAGATTTGAAATAGGTTAGAAGGATTATATGGACAACATCACGTGTCATAGTCTTGTTCTGTTTAATGACTATGATTAACGTTACTAGAAAGGGTTAATATGGAAAACTCATCAATATGAACTTCGTGATATATGAATAATGGTGTGATTTTACCTGGCTAAAGAAAAAGCGAAAGAAAACAAATACCAAGGAAAATTAAGCTATGAAGCTCTTCCTCTTCCACACACTATAAGAAAAAAAACAGCATAAAAAAATTCTCCACATGCTTTGCTTCACGTGAGTAGAGTAAAAAAAATAAGAAAATGAAGAGAAAAAAGGTATCAGGATATTAAGTTGTACATCAAATCCCTCCTTTGACTCAATATAAAACACAAAAACCATAAAAAAACCTCAGAGCGACAACCACCTCACCTGTCCCGCCTCACCTGATCACACTCCATAAAAAGAGAAAAAAAAAATCAAGAAAATTAAGCCACACATCAAATTCCACCTCTGATTCACACTAAAAAAACACACACAGACCATAAATAAAAATCTAACGAACGACAATCATCACCTTACTTCACCTAGTTATGGAAGCAGAACATAGAGGAAAAAAGAAAGGGGAAAATTAAACTTCACATCAAATTCCACCTCTGACTCTGACATTAAAAGAAACACAAGGCATAAAGAAATCTTACTGCGACAATCATCACCTCACCTGATTGGAGTAAATAAAGAAAAAGAGAAAAGATAAAGGGCTAAATTAAGCTACACGTCAAACTCCACCTCTGACTCGCACTAAAAGAAACAGAGAAAGCATTAAAAAATATCTTACCACGACAATCATCACCGCAACTGTCCCCACCTCACCTGATTGCAGTAAATAAAGGAAGAGAAAAAAGATAAAGGGGCAAATTACGCTACACGTCAAACTCCACTTCTGACTCGCACTAAAAGAAACAGAAAGCATAAAAAAAAAATCTTACCACGACAATCATCACATTTCCTGTCCTACCTCACCTGATTGCAGTAAATAAAGGAAGAGAGAAAAGATAAAGGGTAAATTAAGTTACATATCAAACTCCACCTTTGACTCAGAGTAAAAGAAACCCACAAAGCATAAAAAAAATCCCACTACGACAATCATCATCTGAGCTCCCCCACCTCACCTCACCTCGACTCACCTGGCCGAAGTAGCAATTACCCTTAAAACACACCAATGACAGGTAGCTCACGGCATACCTGCGTGAGAGACAGACACTAAGGTCTTCCCCGGCGAGTACCTGAGCGGCGGGCAGGTGATGAAATATTCCTTCTCACCTGAGCTTCGGAGGTTTATCAAGGAATTTATGGCAGGTGTCGCGACCATTACCAGCACGAGGCAGGTGTGTGTGTGTGGCGAGTTATAGCCCAGGTGTGTGTGTGTGTGTGTGTGTGTGTGTGTGTGTGTGTGTGTGTGTGTGTGTGTGTGTGTGTAATGAAAACCCTCAAAATATGACCCTTGGTTGGGCTGAAGCATCAACGATCGCTCCTGAATTCCTGGTTCTCTTATATTTTTTACTTTTTTTCCGTCTGTCTGCCTGTCTGTCTGTTCCTCTCTCTCTCTCTCTCCTCCACTATTTGCCTCCATCTTCATCTCGGTCACAATATATTTAATTAAGAAATCCTGCACGCGTTACTACAAGATTTTTTTTTTTTTTGCATTTTCCTCCCGATTTTACGACCCACACGAGAAACTGAAAGGAGGAGGAGGAAGAGGAGGAGGAGGAGGAGGAAAAGGAGAAGGAGGAGGAGGAAGAGGAGGAGGAGGAGGAAAAGGAGAAGGAGGAGGAGGAAGAGGTTACTATGCACCCAACTATTTGCTATGGCGTGTTGTGGTGGTGGTTGCTGTGGTGGTGATGGTGGTGATGGTGGTGGTGGTGGTGGTGGTGGTGGTGGTGGTGGTGGTGGTGCCTTCTCGTGGCTAATAAAGTATTTAACGATC
>NC_066546.1:16139973-16169973 GCF_024679095.1 Eriocheir sinensis | reverse complement strand
CATCCAAACCATAAAGGGATGACAGAGCTATTTAATGAGCAGGCCAAGATATATCACTCCGAGTGTTCTTGCTTGACCTTTTCTTCTGGCTCTTCATAAATCTGTCGACGGGATAATTGTTAAAAAAAGACTGACTTCCTCCCTCTCCTGACCACGAAGCCGCAAGGAATAGAAGAATGATAAAAACAGTACAGGGAAGGAAATAAAGAAAGGGAATAGGATGAAAGAATAGTGGAAGAGAGAAAAATAAAGAAGCAGAGATTAGGGGAAAGAAGGAGGAATAAGAGAGAGAAGAAAGGGAAGGAGGAAAAGTTATGAAAGTATACGGTAAACATCAGAAAGCAACAAGGAGAGAAATAGAGGAAAAGGGAAAACAGAAAACGAAGAAGGAAGGATGGCAAGGCAAGGGAAAGGGAGAGAAGGGAGAGAAGGGCTAAAGGGTGTGAAGGGAAGAATGGCAAAGGGAAATAATGAAGGCCAAAGCGTGTCTGATGCCTTTCGTTCCCCTCACACAAGCGGCTGCGATGTCTGCACTTGAGAGAAAGAGAGAGAGAGGAAGGGAAAGAAAAATATCATTGAAACTGTATATATTCTCTCTCTCTCTCTCTCTCTCTCTCTCTCTTGAAATCCGCCGAATCACCGAAATCTAACAAGAAAACCAGAAAAATGCAGGTAATTGAAGTATATTTTTAGCCATTCCCGATCCTTAGAGTTTAAATTACCTCTCCGACTGATGTGTGTGGACAGGTAAAGTCAGTTCGGGCAGGTAAGGGGGAGGGAGAGATAGGGAGAGGACCACGTGGAGGGTAGGGAAAAAATGTGTGTGTGTGTGTGTGTGTGTGTGTGTGTGTGTGTGTGTGTGTGTGTGTGTGTGTGTGTGTGTGTGTGTGTGTTTCTGTTTTCCATTTTTTATTGTGTATGTGACCATGTTTCTGGCGGCCTACACAACAGCCCCCTCTCTCTCTCTCTCTCATCCACCGCCTTTCCTTCTCTCTCCCTCCATTTCTCTCTTCTCAACACACACACACACACACACACACACACACACACACACACACACACCTTACCTAACACGCTGCCACAATATGTTTACCTGGGAACCATTACCTGCTCAGAGGCTAATTACGTGCGAGATCAAGACGCAGGTGATTAGGGCATTAGGCGAGGCGCAGATGGGAAGGTTGCAGCGCCGCGTTAATCTGATAAGGTGCGCTACAGCAGGTAATTATAGGCAAATCAAGTTACCTGGAGGCTTCGCTGCGGTAAGTTGTGTGAATGTACAGTGTGTGTGTGTGTGTGTGTGTGTGTGTGTGTGTGTGTGTGTGTGTGTGTGTTTATATATTTAGTGCAACAGACCAGACCACTCCTGCAATAGCTACCTGTGTACTCCATTCTCTCTCTCTCTCTCTCTCTCTCTCTCTCTCTCTCTCTCTCTCCACACACACACACATTCGCAGTCACCTCTCTCTATCTCAGTCTTCTCCACACTCCTATCCCACCTCAGCCTCTATCCTACCTCAATCCCTCCCTTTATTCCACCTATCACCTTCTATCCCACCTCAATCCCATCTGCCAGACTCTATCCCACCTCCCAGCATCCCTTCCCTCGCCTCCTCCTCAACTTCCAGCCTCCCTGCCGCTCGGGGTCATACACACGTAGCGCCGCTAAACGCACACAACATCTAGCGTCTGGCGGCTTGAAATATTCACCTCCTGGTTCCTCGCGACGGAGCGTGACCGAAGCTTACACGGCACATGAAAAATATTGGTCTCTCTCTCCCTCTCTCTCTTCTGCCTTATACTGTGGCTCACCCCCTTCTTCTTCTTCCTCCTCCTCCTCTTCTTCTTCCTCCTACGTGTCCTTCTTCGTCTTCTTGTGTTCATAATTCCTTGTGTTGTTTATTATTCATTCTACTCTTTTCTCTTCTCCTATTTCTTCTTTCTCTATTTCATCTAGTTATTTTTTCGTCCATTTTTCTTCTTGTTCTTCTACTTTCTCTAATTTTCTTTTAATATTTTCCCTATTTATCTTTAATTTTTCTCATTCCTTCATTTATTTATTGTTTTCTTCTACACCTTCTATTTTATTTTCTATTCCTTCTGTTATTTCTTCTTTTCCTCCTCCTCGTGTTATTTTTATCATCTTCTCTTATTCTAATTTTTCTTACACAGCACACATGAAAAATTTTGTCATCTTTCTCTCCTCCTCCTCTTCCTCCTCCTCCGCCTATGTCTCCGTCTCTTCCTCCTCCTCTTCATCTTCCTCGTACACCTCCTTTGTCTTCTTTCTTTTCCTTTCTTCTTTTCTTTCTTCTGATGTGTCTCCTCCTTCTTCTCCTGCTCTCCCTCTCTTCCTTTTACTCTTGCCCATTCTCACTCTCTTGTCCTTTCCTTCTTCGTCTTCCTCCTCCTCCTCCTCCTCCTCCTCCTTTTATAGTCCATCGGCCCCCTCGTTCGTCTCTACACTCTTCTCCTGCCCCTCCTCTTTCTAATCCTCCTTCTTCCTATCTCCTCTTCCTCCTCCTTCGTCTTCTTTTTATTCTCTTTCTTATTCTTCTCCTGCTCCTTCGACTTATTTTCCTTCTCCTCCTTCTGCGTTCATCTTCCGTCCGTGTCCGACCCTCCTCCTCTTCCTCCTCCTCCTCCTCCTCCTCGTCTTCCTTCAAGTGCCCCTACTTTCCTATTCTGCAAGTTACCATCGTACATTTTTCCACCCTCACTTTGGCCTGTTTGCCCTTCCCTTACGTTTTCTTTTGGTTATTTTCTGTTTTCTTGTGTTTTGGGTGTTTGTTTTTCTGTGGGGTTTCCTTTTTGTATTCTTGTTGTTGTTCGTGTTCTTGTTTTTCTTGTTCTTGTTCATTTTCTTCCTTTAAGTTTGTGTTTTCGAAGACATTTTTCCGTTCGTTTTCTTTTAGTTTTGTTCATTTTTGTTTTGTTTTTAGCTTTTTTTTGTTTTCTGTGAGTTTTCCTTTTGAGTTGTTCTTCTTCTTCTTCTTTTTCTTCTTCTTTGTCTTCATCTTTTTCTTCCTTATGTTTGTGTTTTCGAAGATTTTTTTTGCTTGTTTCTCGAAGATCTTATTATAGTTGAAAGTTATGTTTTCTTCTTTTCTATTTTTCTTATTTAAAGTTCCAATATTTAGTTTACGTGTTTTGGTGTGTTTTTGGTTTGTTGTTCCCTCAAGTTTCGTTTTATCTTGTCTTTAATTGTTTTCTTCTCTTCTCCTTTTTTCTATATTATCCCTTTAGTGTAGAGTTTAGTTTCATATTCTTCCTTTTTTTTATTCATTTCGTCTTCTCTTCATTTTCCTTCTCCTACCGTCACCTTTACTCTCCTTTCCTTCTTCATACCATTCTGTCATGTCTTCCTTTCTTCAGTTATTCCTTTTTCTCTCTCTCATTTTACAATTCCAAGATCACACGCTTCGTTTCCTTTACTCATCTTCCTTATTTCTTCATATGGTAGTTTTCTTTTTTTTTTTCTTTCTCTCTTTTTTTTATATTCCAAAAACTTTACATTTTATTATTTTCCCTCTTCATCTCTCTCCTTCCCTTCCCTTCCTTTCCATTCCCTTCCCTTCTCCTCTCCTTCCTTTCCCTTCCCTTCCCTTCCAATCTCCTCCCTCCCCTCCTCTCCACTTCCTTTCCCTTCCCTTCCCTTGCAGCCTCTCCCCTCCCTTCCCTTCCCTTCATTTCCCTTCCCTTCCCTTTCCTGTCCTTCCCTTCCCATCCCATCCCTTCCCTTCCCCCCCCAAGTGATTCCCGTGCCTCTTCGCTTTCCGCATTTTTCAACATTCTCCTTTGCACAATTTTAGTCTCCCATTCTCTCTCTCTTTCTCAACATTTTCGCGGCGTCAATACTCCGTTGCGATCTTTCATTTATCTTTGTGCTTTTACCAATCTCCTAAATCATGATAACAGGAGGAAGAGAAGCAGAGAAGAAGGAGGAGGAGGAGGAGGAGGAGGAGGGGGACAAAAAGAGCAAGAGGGCGGAGGCGAATAGATGAGAGATAGCTACATAAAAGATAGACGAAGAAGGAGGAGGAGGTGGAAGAGGAGGAGGAGACGATCGAAGAATGTAGGAGGAGAAGGAGGTAAGGGGGTGAGATAAAGTAAATCCCAAGAAGGAGAAGGAAGAGGAGGAGGAGCAGGAGGAGGAGGAGGAAGGGAGAATGGAGAAGGAAGGAAGGTGAGGTAAAGTAAATTTCGAAGAGTAAAAAGAGGAAGAGTCTTAGGCAGGAAAAAGAGGAAGAAAAGAAGAAAGAAAAAAGACGTAAAGAGGAATGAAGGAAGATAGGAAAATGAAAAGAGTACACCCAAGAAGAAGAAAAAAATACTACTGAGTGAGAAGAGTGGACGAAAGGAGGAAGGGAAGGAAGAAAGAAAGAAAGAAAAGGAGGAAGAAAGAAAGGGAGAAGGTAAGGTAGGTTCACTAAATCCTTCGTGACCTGACCCATGCATCAAAAGGTCATCCATCAGAGGTCGAAGGTTAAGCTACTGAAGAAGAAGAAGAAGAAGCAAAGACGAAAATAAGGTGGAAAAAAAGAGACAAGAAGAGAGAAAAGAATTTTAAAGGAAGAGAATAAGAAAAAGAAGTAGAAAAAGAAAAGATATGAGAAGAAAAGAGGAGAGGATGTGAAAGGAAAAGAAAGGAAACATTGTAAGCGGCCAAAACATAAGAAGAGAAAGAGAATTACAAAGGAGAATGAAAAATGAGATAACAAAAAGAAAAAGTAGAATGAGAGAGGATGTAAATGAGAAAAAAAAGAGGAAAGGAATGTGAAAGGAAGAGAAAAAAAACAGTGGAAGAGGCCAACACAAAAGATAAAAAGAGAGAATTACAAAGGAGACAAAAATAAGACAAAAAAAAAACAGAAAAGGAGGCAACCCAACAAAGAAAAAACGTCGACAGAACAAAAGGCCAAAGAAAAAAAGAAAGACAAGAGAAGGCAAGAGGAGGAGGAAGACGAGGAGGAGGAGGGAGTAGAGTAGGAGGAGGAGGAGAAAGAAACAAAAAAAAAAGGAAAGGTCGGAAGAGAACATGACAGGAGGCAGTAAAATAAAACAAGAAAACAAAGAAGACAGAGGCGTGGAGGAAAGATAAATGAGGAATGAAGGAGAGAGAGAAAAAAAAAGATCATTTGAATATGGAACAATGTTAATGCAGAGATGAATAAACTAATGAAACACGAGATGAAAGGGAGGAGGAAGGAAGGTCAAAGAAAGGAGGAGGAGAAGGAGGTAGAGGAGGAGGAGGAGGATAAAGAAGGAGATGGAGGAGTTACCAGAGGAGATAAACGATAGAAGGAGTGAGGAGTCTCTCTCTCTCTCTCTCTCTCTCTCTCTCTCTCTCTCTCTCTCTCTCTCGCTCACCTTAGCTCTTGCAAATGACAATGAATACCCTTGATAATGGCCCCCACGCCCCCCTCCCCCTTTGACCCCCACCCCCCTCCGACCCTCTTCGCCCCCCTGCCCCCCTCGCATACCTGTCTGACATCAGGTAAACGCCCCAGGTGTGATGACTATACTATTTAAAGACGTGAACAGGACAATGGTGGGTGCAGGTGTGTGTGTGTGTGTGTGTGTGTGTGTGCGCCTACATATGCTCGTCCCATTCTCAAAGTATTTATAACTTTGTGAATAAAAACATCAAAATGCCACTTAGGACTTGAAAGTTACTGCTGATTGTAGTACTTAAAATGTCTCTCTCTCTCTCTCTCTCTCTCTCTCTCTCTCTCTCTCATTCATACACACACACACACACACACACACGTCGTTTTTGTCGCCGCACCCACACACGACAGGAAGATTTATTTCTCTTAATCACTCGTGTCACGCCCAGGAGACTTTTTTTTTGTTATTTCACTTTTTCCTGGTAAGAGTAGCAGGTGCGTGTTACCCTCTCATCCCTCACGTCCTCCTCCTCCTCCTCCTCCTCCTCTTCCTGCTGATGTCCCTAAACTTTTCCTTCCTCCTCCTCCTCTTACGTCTTCCTCATGTGCCCTCGCCATCACCTCTTCCTCCTCTACCTCATATTTCACATTTTTTCCCCCACATTTTTCCCCTATTTTCTAATTTATCATGTCTGTGTCTATTTTTTCCCCTGGCAATGTTTATATACTTTCTTTTTATGTTAGTACAGCGAAATAGAATGATAAGATTTTTAGTACCATACACACACACACACACACACACACACACACACACACACACACACACACACAGGTAGATTGGGCGCAGGTTATCCAGGTAAGGGAGAGTCGCAATCTAATCATGTCCTTGGGAGCCACTAATTGTACTCCGGAGCAATTATTACAGGTGTGTGTGTGTGTGTGTGTGTGTGTGTGTGTGTGTGTGTGTGTGTACTTATGTAACTATGATATATAAGCCTTACACACACAAATAAAGTTATGTATGTGAATTAAACTAAACTAAACATCGATACCTAAGCATTGAAAAAAAGGAAGAAAAAGAAATAAAAGAAAAATAACGAACGGAAGGAACAGGGAAGGAAAAGAAATGATTGGTGGTAGGCAGACGGATGAGAAGGAAGGAAAAAAAAATTAAAATATGAAAGGAGGAACTAGAAAAGAAACAAAGCTGACATATGGTTGATAAGCGGATGAGAAAGAAAGGAAAGGAATAAAACCATCGAAAAATAAAAAGAAATGAATGGAGGAAACAAAAAGGGATAAGCTGATTGGTGGCTGGCAAGCAGATGATAACCAAGGAAAAGAAATTAAGAAAACAATGAGGAAAAAAACAGAGATGGAATAAAGCAGTATGGTGATTTGGGAGTGACTGAGAAGAAAGAAAAAGAAAGAATGAAAGGAGAAAATAGAAAAGGAACAGCTGATTGGAGGTTGGCAGGCGGAACGGCATAAAGATAGGTAAGGAAGGTAGATCATAAATTACTTCCCACCTGGGCCAGTTAAGAAGGTGAACGAGCAATTAAGGACCCAGGCGAGTTTATTGGCTGCTGATAATCCCTTCACCCGAGTCATAATGAGCTGTCGGCCTAATCATAAATAAATTCGATTGCCCGAACCACAAGGCGTCAAATAATGTCTTGTCTAAACTACACGGCAATAAAAGGAAGATAAATGATACTTGAATTGTACCCCAAAAATAAAAGGAAAAGAATTATACTCGGAGGATTGTCGAGCTGAAGAATGACCGTCTATAAACAACCATGATAGAAAAGAAGAAACAAATGAAAATAAAGACAAGTTTGTGATAATGAAAAAAAATAATATACTCGACTTGTACCAAATAAATAAAAGGAAAAAAATTGTACACGGAGGCTTGTCGACCTGAAGAATGACCGTCTATATACAACCATGAAAAAAAAAAAGACGAAACAAACCAAAGTAGGAGAAAAGTTTGTGATAATATAAAAAAGAAAATATACTCAACTTGTACAAAAAAATAAAAGGAAAAGAATTATACACGGAGGCTTGTCGAGCTGAAGAACGACCGTCGATAAACAACCATGAAAAAAGACGAAACAAGTGTAAAAAAAAGTCTGTGATAATGCAAAAAGAGATGAGATACACAAACAGACATCCCTCCACATCCTCGTCCATTTTTTCTTCTCCTTTCTTCCATCTCTAAATCTCTCCTCTTGTATCTTATATTCCTCTTTTATTTTCCAGCTCTTTTTCCTCCTTCACTCTTCTTCCCTCTCGCGTTCTCTTCTTTCCTTTCTCCTCCCTTATTGCACCCTTATCGTCCCTTTCTTTCTTGCGTATCTCTATTCTCCTATTCTTTCTATCTCTCTTTTGCATCCCTTATCCTTCTATTCTCTCGTATTCTTTATCCTTCTATTCTCTTTTATTCCTTATTCTTCTATTCTCTCGTATCCCTTATCCTCCTTTTCTATCTTGCATCTAAACCCTCCCTCTCACATCATCCTTCCTTCTCCTCCTCCTCCTCCTCATCCATCGCTCTCTATTCCCCTGCATCTTGTCTTCCCTCCCTCTGCAGCTCCATCTCACATCATCCCTCCTCCTCCTCGTCCTTGTCCCTTCGTCCCCCGATAAATAAGCTGCACAATAAAGGCGAAACAAAGCGTCACCCGTGAATCAGCGTCGCTGCGGCCCCGCTGAGCACCTTAGTAATGAGGATGTACAGCCGCTGCTTCCCCCGCACCCCACGGAGCACCTGGCGGCGGGTCAGACACTGCTGATTACAGGTGGGCCGCAGGTGAGGGTCGCCAGGTATACGGCCAATCCCTTCATTAGTGCCAGAAAGCGCTGAGATTCTGCAGGTAAGAAGGAGGGAAGGAAGAAAGGAGAGAGAGAAGGATGAGAAAAGGTGAATGGAGGGTTAAAAGATGCTCGGGAGAAAGGGGAGAAAGGGAGATGAATGGAGGATAAAAGATGCAAGAAGGAATGATGAGAAGGGAGGTGAATGGACGGTGAAAGATGCAAGAGGGAGAGAGAGAGGAGGAGAAGAAGAGTGGATGGTAAGGATGCTGAAAGAGAAGAGGAAAATCATCATGAGAATCGGAGGAGGAGGAGGAGGAGGAGGAGGAGGAAGAGGAGGAAAGACACACGATTCAAAAGCAAGCTCATTACGTTTTCTCGAGGACACAAAACAACTTTCAACCAACGAAGAATAAGACAACAAGAGCAAAGGAAAACAAGCATGATGACAGCTGTTGACATTCTAGCTTTTCCTTATTATCTTCACTATTCCAAAGCCAAGAGTCAGCAAGAGTCAGGAAGAGTCAGCAAGAGATAGTAAGAGAAATGTTATATTCTTAAGATAATAGATTTTTATTCCGCTTAAAAGGGCTTCCTAGAATAGATTTAGCGAGGAAAAATACGGCAGACACACACACAAACACACACACACACACACACACACAAACACACACACACACACACACACACACACACACACACACACACACATGAATCCCCTCTGCCAGGCTTTGTGTTTGTGCAAGTTGTGTGTGCAGTTAGCCGGTCTCTGCTCTGCTCCGCCGCCGCTGGCTGTGTTGCTGTTAGTGACGATCCCTCTGTGGCTGTCTGTTTGTCTGTCTTGGTGTCTGGTTCGCCTTTTCAAAACGTTTCTTTATCTTTCATCTTTTAAAATCAAGACCACCCATCTCTCGTCATGAGTGCATTGCAGCTTCTATTTTCTTATCAATATTCGTGTTTCATATTCATTTTTTTAAGTGTAAATAGCAAATATACATGCGTTTAAGTCTTACAAGTCCCTAGTCTTGTTTGTAAGGAGTCTTAGCAGCCCACCTGAGTCCTCACACCTGCCTCGTGCTCACTCAGAACATGTGAGAGAGAAAATCTTACACACACACACACACACACACACACACACACACACACACACACACACACACACACTGACACTGACACACACACACACACACACACACACACACACACACACACACACACACCTTGAGATTGTCTTGCCAGCTTGCAAAACACGGCTGCATCACCTCACTCAGAATATACGGAAGGTAAGATGAAAGAAGAGAAACTGGAGGAGAGAGAAAAGGAGATAGAAAGCAAACGGATATCAAGGAACGAGGAAAAGGGAAGGAAAAGGATGATAATGATGGATTAATAGATGAGAGAGGAAGGAGTGAAAAGGGGATGAGAAGAATGGAAATACATGCAAGAGAAAAGAGATGAAAATAAAATAAAGGAAAACGAGGGAAATGTGACTTTTTTTGTACGGAGGAAGCAGGAGAAGGAGGATTAAGACGGAGGGGAAAGGGAAGAAGAAAAACAAGGGAATGATAAAGGAGGAAAAGGTGAAGGATGTATTTGTAGAAGGGAGACAGAGAAAGAAAGTTAGAGGAGAGGAAGGAAGAGAGAAAGATAAATTGAAAACAGAGATATATAAATACATAGATAGCAAAAAGAGTGAAGGAGAAAAGAAAGTACAAAAGGACAAATTGATAACGAAAGTAGGTAAATAGATAGAGAAACATACGAGTCCAGAGGCAACTTAAAACACTTTCTTGCCCCGACAAAACCCAACTTGAACCCACACACAAAAAAAAGGAGAGAGGACGAAAAACAGAAAACAAAGGTAGATAAATGGATAGATAGAGAAACATACGAGTTCAGAGGCAATTTAAACACTCTCTTGCCCCGACAGAAACCAGCTCCCATCCACACACAAGAAAAATACAAAATAACAAACCTATGAAGAGAGGAAGAACAGAAAACATAGGTAGATAAATGGATAGATAGAGACACATACGAGTCCAGAGGCAACTTAAAACACTCTCTTGCCCCGACAGAAGCCAGCTCCTATCCACACCCACACCAAGGAAACCACAAAAAAAGCAACCCAGCAATTAAAGACCAAAACCAGAGACACGAAACGAGAACTAAGTGTCAATCTCAACAACAATTAACCACAACAACCACTAATACAACACCCATAACAACTACCACGACTACTACTATTACTACTGGTTAACTTCCTTCTCCCTGCCTCTCTCTCCCTCTCTCTTCCTTCATCCCACCTGTACGGAAAATATACATTACCTGTCCTAAACTGGATCTGGCCCGGCTGTGACTAATTGCTTATAACCACCTGGCCCTCACCTCCCCCTATCATAATTGGGTTTAATTATTATCTTCCTGGTCCAGAGCGGCGGGAGATTGATGGAAAGGAAGAAGACTTGGAGAGGACGGCGAGCAAAGACTGGGTGAGGGAAGGAAGAAGGAAAGGAGAAAGGAGACATAAATGTTGGTGAGAGTTGAGAAAAGACGAAGACTTGGTGAGGGAATGGAAGGAAGGAAGGAAAGAAGAAAGAGAAGGAAGGAAAGATGCTTAGAAAAGTCTATCATAGGTTTAAGAGAAGGGAAAAAAAGGAGAAATGAAGGCGAGAAAGTGAGAGAAAAGAAGACCAAATAGCGGGTGAGGGATGGAAAGGAAGGAGAAAAGAAAGAAGAAAGGAGAGAAATGTTGGTGAAAGCTGAGAAAAGGCGAAGATTTGGAGAGGGAAAGGAAGGAATGAGAAAAGGCGAAGATTTGGAGAGGGAAAGGAAGAAATGAGAAAAGGCGAGGATTTGGAGAGGGAAAGGAAGGATGGAAAGAAAGGAAGAAAGGAGAGACGCTAAGAAAACGGCTATCACAAGTTTAAAAGAAGGGAAAAAAGGAGGAAGGAATGAATGAAACACACCTTAGATGACGGAAAGAAAGATTGGGCAATGGAATAATAAGAATAAAAATACCAATACCAATGTGAAATACAAAATTAATACTTTCCTCTAAACGTCATTATCTTTACTCTCTTAAAAATACACAAAAAAACAGAAGAGAAAAATGCAAACAAAAAAACAGGGGCCCTTTAATTATACGAAGGTCAATGAGAAGCAGGTATAAAAAACAACCCCCAAAAAACAAGGTAATCAATCCACAGGTATTCTCAGGTGAACCACTTAAGAGGGAGAGGGGGAAGGGGGGAAGGAGACTCTACCTGTATATATTAGCTAATGACAGAGATCCTTCCTCCGCCTCCATCGACCCAGGTGAGCCAAAGGTAAGGGCAGAGTCATTAAGGCCAGGTAAACTAGACTGACCTTCACGGATTATTAAGGAAAAAAATACCTCCTTGTCCTTTTTTTTTTACTTCTCAATCTCTTTCATTTTTCATTTTTCCCTTTCAGTCTTTTTCTTTCCTTTCCTTTAATTCCTTTCCATCTTTCATACTGTCTTTTTTTCTGCCCTCTTTCTCTCCCCTTTCCTTAATTTCTCTTCTATCTATCTTTCAAAATCTTCCTTCTTCCTCCCCATCTCCTCTTTTTTTCCTTCCTCTTCCATTTATCTCTCCGTCTCTCCTCTCTTCCCCCTCTTCTCCTTTTTTCTTCCTCTTCTCCTTCATTCATCCATCCTTCTTCATTTTCATCTCCATCTCTCATTTTTCTCCACTTCTCTCCTACTTCTCCATCCGCCATTCTTTCTCTCTCCTCCTTTTCTTCCTCTTCCTCTCTTCCCTCCCTCTCCTCTCTCCTAATCTCAAAGGGAAGACGGTGAATTAAGAGGAGGAAGAGGAGGAAGAGGAGCAGGAGGAGGAAGACGTAATAAATGAGAGGAGAAGGAGGAGAAGGAGAGGAAGGAGGAGGAGGACAAGGAAGGAGAAAATGACAAGGAAGATGGGATGCAAGAATAAATGATGATAAATGTAATAATAGATAGCCACCACCACCACCATCACCTCCACCACCACCATCACTATAACAGGATTTAAACGTGTATATACATAAAACTTGAACCTTCAATAAAAACACTAATAGTAAAGACAGATAATAATAATAATACTTCACACACACACACACACACACACACACACACACACACACACACACACACACACACACACACACACACCCTCCTCTTTTCCCATGTAACTTTCCTCCCACTCCAAAATTAAAGTCTGTGATAATGGAGAAAAAAATGAAGAGATTATACATATACAAACATCCATCTATTCTGTTCCACTATTACGTTATTCTCTCTTAGTCCTTCTCTTCATTTTTTATCCTTTATCCTTCATCACACGTTTCATTTACTACTTTCCAACTTCTTCTTTGTTTTCTTTTCTTCTGTTCCTCTCTTTTTACACTTTCACGGTTCATAATTTTCCTTTCGTCATCTCTCTCTCCCTTCTCTCTCCTTCCCTTCCCTTACCCCCCTTCCCCCCCCACACACCGGCCCCCCCACACGTCTATTATATTATTATTTATACCATTATGTACGTAAGCCATTCATAACGATACATCCCCGCCGCGCACTGTGTAAATGGCTCACAAATGATGGTTTATTGCGGCCAAGCGGATCTGAAAAACCTGTATTTATTGCCTCCTTTGTGCGGCCACTGAACGGACGGTCAACACGCGGCACGGTAATTCCCGGCACATGTTACGGCGTTTTAAACATTATTATTACCTGCGCCTGACTCACTTTATAGTCACCTTTCCTAACTTACTCTCTCCTTTTTCAACTCATATGTTTATTTTGTTTATATATATTTTCTCATTTCTTTTCTCTTCTTATATATATATGTCTTCCCTTTTCTACCGTTTTCATGTTTTGTTTTATCCCATTTTCCTCGATTTTCCATTTTCCTATTCTGTATGCTAAATCTACCTTCCTTCCCTTCCCATGTTCTATCTCCCTTTCTTCAGCATGTCTCGCCTTGCATGCTCTCTATTCTCCTTCCCTTCCCATTTCTATCTTCCATTCTTCAGCATGTCTCGCCCTTCATGCTCTCTATTCTCCTTTCCTTCCCATTTCTATCTCCCTTTCTTCAACATGTCTCGCCCTTCATGCTCTCTATCCTCCTTCCCTTCCAACCCCTCCGTCCCTCTCCAGCACCGTTTCCTAGTCGCGCCGCTAGATGGCGTATGCGTTCTTTGTTGGCACAGCATCACCGTCTTTCTGTATCTGAGAGGAATTTTTCTTCCTCGCGTGAAGGGTTAATGTTATCGCATCACAATAGGTTTATCTCTCTTTCTCCTTCGTTCCTGGTGATGTGTCAAAGAGGAGGAGGAGGAGGAGGAGGAGAGGGAGAAGGAGGAGGAGGAGATAAAAAGGAGATGCAGAGGGCGAGCAACAAGAAAGGAGAAGAAATGTAACTTTGATCATGCTTGGAGGAAGTGAAAGCGTGATGACAAAGTGTGTGTGTGCGTGTGCGTGTGTATGTGTGTGTGTGTGTGTGTGTGTGTGTGTGTGTGTGTGTGTGTGTTGTCACCGTCGTTGTTGTTAAATGTCCTTCTTCAGAAAGATCAAAGTCACCCTCTTTCTCCTCAACTCTCCCTCTCTCTCTACTCCTCCCTCTCCCTCTCTCTCTCTCTCTCTCTCTCTCTCTCTCTCTCTCTCTCTCTCTTGGCAGTGATTTGCATTCAAGACTTCACCAAGAGGAACAAGCACAAGAGGCGGCAGCAAAACACTTCCACTCACCTCTTCTTGTCTTCCTTCCATTCCTCTTTCTGCAACTTTTTTCCTCCTCGCACATTTTCCTTTCAAGAGACGCTCACTGACCGTTCTTTGTTACACACACACGCACACACACACACACAATTCCCCCTACATCCCCTCTCCACCCTCTACACAAAACACACACACATACATCCACATTCTCCTAGACAACCACCATCAGTTATCTCCCTTTTTTTCCCCTCCTTCCCATCTACCTGAGTCTCCGTGATTCGGCTTAATAAAGAGGGCAGGTAGACGTGATAAAGCTTCCTGTTACCTGCGTCTAGCGAGGGGAAAGAAGAGGATAATTGCGCCAGGTGAGTCGATGATGGTTTGGGTTTCGTCAATAAGCCATTCCAGGTAATCTATGAAGTGCGTCGTTAAGGAGGGAACTAATCACCCAGGTATAAGCTTGGGCAGGTTAATTACGAGCTGCTGAGTGAGTTTGTCAGGTGATTTAGGTGGTTTAAAGCCTCTCGTTCTACCTTAATGTTGAAAAGATCTGGTCACTACCTAACCTAACCTAACGTAACAACCTCGCCATAACATGAGCCTTCCACTCCGTCCTCCAGGTAAAGGCTTGGGCAGGTTAATTAGGAGGTGCTGTGTGAGTTTGCCAGGTGATTTAAGCGGTTTAAAGCCTTTCTTAATGTTGTTTTATAGGATATGGTCACTCTTACCTAACCTAACATAACGTAACAACCTTGCCATAATATAATCCTTCCACTCCGTCCTCCAGGTAAGGGCCTGGGCACTTTAATTAGTAAGTGCTGTGTGAGTTTCCGAGGTGATTTAAGCTTTTAATACCTCTAGTTCTATCTTAATGTTGTTTGATAGGATCTGGTCTCTGTCTTACCTAACCTAGCCTAGCCACCAAACCTAACTTAACCTGACAATCTTACCATAACAATCTTACCTCTTCTTCCTCCGATGTGAAAAACCCAAGAAACATAAGCCTAGGTTACATTTAAGTCCCTGTACCTTAATATTTTATAAGAAGGAGATGCTGTCTAACCTAACCTAACTCACCCAAACTCACCCTAATCTTACCTATCCATACCTTACCTTACATAACCTTACTTAAATTTACCTTATCTATCCTTGCCTCACTTAACCTAGCCTAACCCAGCCCAGCCCAGCCCAACTTAACCTAGCCTAACCTAACTTTACCTTACCTAAACATACCTAACCACACCTACCCTACCTTAACCCGACCTTTCCTTTCCTTCCTCCCATGTAACACAGACCCATGTAACAGACCGAAGCGTGTTATACAATGGACATAAACCCAAACAAATGACACGACACACCTGACACACACACACACACACACGCACCTGACACACCAATCCCAATCAACGGGCAGGTGTGAGTGGTATTTTCCCCCTCTCACCTTCTCTGTTATTTCTTCACCCCATCCTTCTTTTTCTCTGCCCTTCCCTTCCCTCAGTGTACGCGCCATGCATGTTTAAGCAGCAGCGGCTTTGTGTATCCTTTTCCCTTCGATTGCCTGGCCGGTGAGTCTTCAGAGTAATGCTTTTTGCGTCCGTCTGTTATTCTTCTCTATTGCAACTTTCTTTTTTATTCTTTTTTTTTATTGCGACTTTTTTCTCGCCTTTCATCTCTTCCGTGTAACCTTCTCTCTCTCTCTCTTGATTGCGTTCCTGTAGTCTTGCTATTGCGACTTATTTTTTGTCTGCTATTTCTTTCTGTGTTGTGCGATTTTTTTTTTTGCAACTTAGATGTATAAGATAATGAAGGAGAGGAAACAATCATAGGTGGAAAAAATAATAAATCGAAGATAACTAGAACGAGTGATGATGACAGAAGAAGAAAGAAAAAAATAGAGAAGAAAGGGAAATGAAGAAAAAGGGGAGGAAGAAGAGGAAACAAAGATCAGGAGCATGAGGAGGAGGAGGAGGAGGAGGAGGAGGAACACAAAAGAAAACGGAGGAGGAAGAAATAGAATAAAATAAAGCGAGTAGAAGAAATAACATAGAAAACAAATGAAGAAAGAAGAGGAGAAGGAAACAAAGATCACGAAGAGCAGGGGGAGGAAGAAGGGAAAGCAGGAAGAAGAGGAAGAGGAGGTGGAGGAGGAGGAGGAGGAAACAAGAGGTGAATCCGTGCATGGGTGAGAGAGTTTCCCGATAACCCGGCGCGGCTCACGGTAACAAGGTGCGAGCCCGGTGATAACAGGTGATAAGGCAGCCAGGGGAGCCCTCACTCACCTGCGCGGGCGACGCTGAGGCAAGGACGAGGGCGAAGAGGAAGAGGAAGGAGAGGAAAGAGGTGGAAGGAGACGAGGACGAAGGAGGGAGGAAGAGAAGGAAGTTGAGGAGGAGAAAGGAGGGAGGACACGAAGAGACATGAGGATGGGAAATGATGATAAGGTGAGGAAGAGAAAGAACAGAGATGAGAGGGGAGAGTGGAGGAAAGGAATGGAGAAGTGAGGGAGAGGAATCGAAAAGGTGAGAAGGACGAGAAAGTGGAGGGAGGAAAGTGAGGGACCGAGAGAGAAGAAGCGAGGGAGAAAAGGAGGTGAGAGAGAGAGAGGTAGGGAGGAAAATAATGAAACAAAATACTGAAAGAAGGCAGAAAGAGCAAGGAGACAGGTGAAGGAGAGGAAAGAGGGGAAGGCAGGAGACCAAGGAGGAAAAAAAAATATGAAATGTGAAGAAAAAATATGGAAAGACATAAAATGAGATAAATAATTAAATGAATATGGGATAAAACGGACGATAAGGAAGAACAATAGCGCAAAGAAGGAAAAGAAAAGGAGGCAGAAAGTTGAGGAAGAGAAAAGAGGAATAAAAGAGAGAAATAAAAGAGGAAGAGGAGAGGATAGAGGAACGATTAGGAGGTGAAGGATATAGGTTAAGGAGAGCAGTAAAGGGGGAAGGTAAGGGAGGAAAAGCGAGGGAGATAAGTCAGAAGGTGAAGGATAGGAAGATGCAGAGGAGGAGGAAGAGGAGGAAGAGGAGGAGGAGGAGGTAATGAAGAGAAGGTGAAGGAGGCAACGGAGAGATGAGGGCGCAGTGTCACGCCTCTACGCCTTAACAAGCTTGACAGGGAGGAAGGAAGGGAAGGGAAGGGAGGGAAGAGAAGGGGAAGGGAAGGAAGAGAGGAAGGGAGAAAGGAAGAACACTGAAGAAGGAGTAGGGTAGGAAGGAGGAAAGGAAGGAGAGAAAGAGGAGGAGGAGAAGGAGAAGGAAGAAGAGGAGGAGGAGAGAAAGGATGAAAAGAGCAGTGTAGGTAAGGGCATGTTCTTCCTCCTCCTCCTCCTCCTCCTCCTCCTTCTTCCGTTACTCTTTTCTGAAATCTTGAGAGGAAAAGGCGAGGTGAAGGAGGAAGAGTCAGGAGGAGAAGGAGGAGGAGGAGGAGGAGGAGGAGGAGGAGGAGGAGGGAGGAGGAGGAGAAAGAGTGAAGAGGTGCGAGGAGGAAAAAAGAGGTGAGAGAAAGAGCAAAGTGGAGAGTTAGGCGAAGTGAAGCGGAAGAAGTGAGGTGGAGGAGGAGGAGGAGGAGGAGGAGGAGGAGGAGGAGGAGGAGGAGGAGGAGGAAGAGGAGGAGGAGGAGGAGGAGGAATAGATGGAGGAGAATGTTGGGAGGGCGAGAAGAGATAGGAGAATGGTAGGAGGAGGAGGAGGAGGAGGAGGAATAACAGGTTGGAGAGAGAAAGTGAGGAAGATTACCATTTTTTCTCCTCTCTTTCTCTCCATCTCTATCTACCTATCTATCTATCTATCTATCTATCTATCAACCTATCTACCTATCAATCTATCTACCTATCTATCTATCTATCTATCTCCATTCTTTCATCACGTTCTTGCTCCCATATTATTTTTCTTCCCCTTTAATCTCCCTCTCTTTCTCTTCCTATCTCCTCCTCCTCCTCCTCCCTTCCTCCCCTCACCTCCCCACCTTCTTCACTCCTCTCCTTGGCCTCTTCCCTTTCTCTTGACCTTCCTTCGCGCCTCTGCTGACCTCTTCCTTCACCTCTGCCCTCTCCTCTTCCTTCCTTCCTTCCATCTCTCCCTCCTCCTCTTCTCATGTGATCTTCTCTCCCCCTTTTCCCTTCTCTTTTTGTTTTTTGGTATCTATCTTTTCTCGTATCCTTCCTCCTCCTCCTCCTCCTCTCATAATTGGACCTACGAGGTAAGCATCCTTCCTGTCCCTCAATTATGATGTTTTACCTGTAGTATTTAAAGTTATCATGATGAGAATCTAAGGACTCTCTCTCTCTCTCTCTCTCTCTCTCTCTCTCTCTCTCTCTCTCTCTCTCTCTCTCTCATATTATACTGGGGTCGCCACACAGTCTTCATAGATTTTGGGGATGCTGCGCTACATCTTTTCTCCTCCTCCTCCTCCTCCTCCTCCTCCTCCTCCTCCTCCACCTCTTCTTCTCACTCTTCCTCCTCCTCCCCTTCTTCTCTCTCTTTCTCCTCCTCCTCCTCCTCCTCCTAATTCTTTCCCTCTCGCCTTATATTTCCTCTCTCCAGACATAATTTCCTAGACGAGAGAGGATTTTTGACGTGATTTCCTGCCTCTATCTCCCTTTGATCGCAATAGAAAAACACAATACCCTCGACAATAAGAGAAATAATTCGACTCTTCAACCTAAAACCAAATCCTTACTTAAGAAAAACATCGAAAAAAAGCAATAATAACTACAATACTTTCTGTAACATCAAAAGAAGGGGGGGAGGGGGGGCAAAATAAGGGGGGTCAAGGGGTGTTTAAGGGGTCGGGAGGGGGGTGGAATAGTGGGGGGCAGAAAAGAAGGAGAAAGGAGAAAAACAATAATAACACCAATTTTTTACGTAACATCACGAGAAAGTAAGATTTTTATGTCAGAACAGGAGAGAAAAAAAACTCCTCCTCCCGAAATTGACCAATTTTCGACCACTTCTCTAACTCTTTTCAGGAGCAGTGAGTAGCGGGCTTTTTTTTTCATATTTGTTTCCTTATTTTATGCCCTTGAACTGACTCCTTGCTGTAAAAAAAAAAAAAATACATTAGCAATCACGAGTCCAGCATGTGATCAGACCTACACACCTTGAGCCTCACCTGCGCGATAAGCCAATCAGGCCACACCGGCGACCTGGCTGATTATCATTACCTTTTTTAACCTTGGCGTGATCAATTAAGATATTAGTGATTATCTGAGGGCGCGCGGCGGTGTATTTAATCAGTAGTAAAGGTGGGAAGGCGGCGATCAATTGGCGGCCGAGTGATTGATCGAGATAACAAGAGATTACCCAGATTACTACTAAGGGAGAGGAAAGAGGAGGGGGAGAGGGCGAGGAAGAGGAGGGTGGCTGGGTGAGAGAAGGGAGTGGATGGGTTAAGGAGGGGGAGAGGGCGAGGGGAAGAGGAGGGTGGCTGGGTGAGAGAAGGGAGTGGGTGGGTTGAGGAGTGGGAGAGGGCGTGGGGGAAGAGGAGGGTGGCTGGATGAGAGAAGAGAGTGGGTGGGTTAAGGAGGGGGTGAGGGCGTGGGGGAAGAGGAGGGTGGCTGGGTGAGAGAAGGGAGTGGGTGGGTTAAGGAGGGGGAGAGGGCGAGGGGAAGAGGAGTGGCTGGGTGAGAGAAGGAGTGGGTGGGTTAAGGAGGGGAGAGGCGGGGGAAGAGGAGGTGGCTGGGTGAGAGAAGGAGTGGGTGGGTTAAGGAGGGGAGAGGAGGGGGGAACAGGAGGGTGGCTGGGTGAGAGAAGGAAGTGTGTGGGTTAAGGAGGGAGAGAGGGCGAGGAGGAAGTGGAGGGTGGCTGGGTGAGAGAAGGGAGTGGGTGGGTTAAGGAGGGGGAGAGGGCGAGGGGAAGAGGAGTGTGGCTGGGTGAGAGAAGGGAGTGGGTGGGTTAAGGAGGGGGAGAGGGCGTGGGGGAAGAGGAGGGTGGCTGGATGAGAGAAGAGAGTGGGTGGGTTAAGGAGGGGGAGAGGACGTGGGGAAGAGGAGGGTGGCTGGGTGAGAGAAGGAAGTGGGTGGGTTAAGGAGGGGGAGAGGGCGAGGGGAAGAGGAGTGTGGCTGGGTGAGAGAAGGGAGTGGGTGGGTTAAGGAGGGGGAGAGGGCGAGGGGAAGAGGAGTGTGGCTGGGTGAGAGAAGGGAGTGAGTGGGTTAAGGAGGAAGGGAGCGCGTGACTTATGAGAGGGAAAAGTTAAGGTAAGGTTGGGAGAGAGGTGTAGGGGTGAAAAGAGAAAAGGTAGCGAGAGAAAATACTATATGACAAAGCAAGAATTATGAGATTTAAACAGAAAAAATGGAAGAGGTCGACAATTATGAGACTTAAAGAAAGAAAATAAGAAAAAGAGGGATAGTTAAGAGATTTAGAAATGAAAAACACGAAAAAATGGATAATTATAATATTAAAGAGAAATAAAATAAACAGGAGAGTGAATTATGATATATGATAGTGGTGATAAACAAGATGATAGTGATGACGACAGCCCTGACAAAACGTTAAGCATCAAGATGACTCACTTAACAAAATCAAAAACGTCAAAGAAATGAAAGAAAAAAAATCAATCAACGGACAAAATAGGGAAAGACGGAATTAATAACCGTAGAAACACAATAATCAAGAAAAGACAATTTAAAAAAAAAAAGAATAAATCAAAGAAAAAAAGAAGGAAAAATAAATCAATCAAAAGGGAAACAAAAAAAATATACGAAAAACGGAAACACAAACAAAAAAGCCAAGAAAAACTGCAATTAAAAAAGACAGCGACGGAGACAAAAATGGGTCTTGGGGGCGCCACTTATGAGTCCAATTTTGAGGTTTAATTGGCGTCTGAAAATTCAATTACATTCTGGGATTGAGCGTCTGATACGGTTATGGCTGAAGGCGCAGAGAGAGAGAGAGAGAGAGAGAGAGAGAGAGAGAGAGAGAGAGAGAGAGAGAGAGAGAGAGAGAGAGAGAGAGAGAGAGAGAGAGAGAGAGAGAGAGAGAGAGAGAGAGAGAGAGAGAGAGAGAGAGAGAGAGAGAGAGAGAGAGAGAGAGAGAGAGAGAGAGAGAGAGAGGACTAATAAACCATAATGACCTGATATACATTAAGATAAGGATCCTCACAAACGGGCTCGCCCAAAATGAAGGAAATTGTGAAAAGTTTTCGTGGGATGAAAAGATGCGAGTTAGCGGCGAAATTATGAAGAAAAAGAAAAGTAACGAAAACACTAATCAAAAAAAACAATCAGGAAAAACAAAACAATAATAAATAAACCAGTCAATAAAAAATCCAATTCAAAAGAGAAAATGACTTACTTTATTATTATTGTATTAGTGAAAAACAAAACTCTTAAAATACATTAGCAAATACATGAATAAACAAACAAAATAATAAATAAAAAGACAATAACATAATGATTACAAAACATAACTTATCGTCTAACCATAAACCTCAACAGTAAAAAAAGAAAAAAGAAAAGAAAATACGAATACCCCCCCACCCCAACATAATACATCCCCCAAAAAATATAAGCCAGGTAAATACTGAAAATAAAAACCCAGGTATGTGCAATTAAGAAAGCACTCACAATACCTGCATTACAATCACACACACACACACACACAGTTATATATAAACGACACATACCTCGCACTCCCCCCGCTCTTCCTCCTCCATCCCCCTCCCACTCACACCTTTGGGCACCTGTTAATGAGCTCACGGCCCCAACAATGCTTCCTTAATGAACAGAGACTCACACGCCCCCGATAAAACCTCGCATTACCTTCCTCCCACCCCCACCACCACCTCCTCCTTACCTGAGCATCACCTGATTACACCTGTTTAATTTTCTCCGGGTTTTACAGCCTTCCATAACCCTTTATCAGTCTTCCGCAGGTGGATGCAGGAGAAAAGAATAAAGGCCGGGCGAGAAAAATGTGACGTGACCTGACCATAAAATTTTCGATAGATAAAAGAAAGGAAAATGTGGGATGAGGGGAGAATGCAGAGAAGCCCGATTACATTTTCTTTTGCGGGATGATATTTGAGGGGTATCTTTTTCTTTTGCTATCTTTCCCTGATGGCCAGCGAGGAAAGACACTAGGGATGGAGGAGAACAAGAAAATCCCATCACACACTAAACTCTCATGATATTCCGAACTCAATATCTTTTGCATTTTCTTTCTGGGTTGATATTTTTTCGGGGGTATCTTTTTCTTTTGCTATCTTTCCGTGATGGCTGAGGAGAAAATAAGGGAGAGAGGAAGAGAACAGGAGAATCTCACCACACACTAAACTTTCATGATATTTCAGACTATAGTTTTTCTTTACTGTCTTCCTCTGATGTCTGACGAAGAACAAAACTAAGGATGGAGAATGAGAACAAAGAAATCTCACCGCACAGTTTCTATCCCAAAGCTTTCATGATATTTCGGACTCAATATCTTTTACATTTTATTATCGGGTTGATGTTTTGGACAAAATTTTTATATTGTTTATTTTATTTCCCATTCCCATCCCTTCCCTTCCCTTCTCTTCCATCCCCTTCTCTACCCACCCCAATCCCCTCCTTCCCCTCTCTTCCCTTCCCTTCCCTTTCCTTTCTCTTCATCTTCAATCCCCTCTAATCTCATCCCATCCCTTCCCTTCCCTTCCCTTCCCTTTCCTTTCCTTCCTCTTTATCTTCAATCCCCTCCAATCCCATCCCATCCCATCCCATCCCATCCCATCCCATCCCTTCCCTTCCCTTCCCTTCCCTTCCGTGTGGCTTGATGAACTTTGCGTGTTAGCGAGTCGGCCAAACCAGCCTGATCCTCATTTTTCCAGTGGGTTCAAGACTCATTAATTCCCGGCAATCACGGCCTTAATTGTGGATCTTAATGGAGAGAGCGAGTACCTGCCCCCCAAGGTAATTAAGAAGAAGACAAACGCTGAGTAATAGGACACGAGGCTCGCAGGATAAGTGGCATTAAGTGTGTGTGTGGTGGGGGATGTGTCTGTGTGTGTCTGTGTGTGTGTGTGTGTGTGTGTGTGTGTGTGTGTGTGTGTGTGTGTGTGTGTGCTCGCTAATGACCCTGACCATGACTGTGCACCTTTTTTTTCTCTCTCTCGCGGCCACACAGGTGAGAACATGAGACCAGTAAAGCTCAGGTGACTTGCTCGGTTGGCTCAGGTTACGGTCTTGTCTTTTTTGTAATGTTGAATAGAAAACGCGACCTATTGATGCTGTGATTGTAGTAGTAGTAGTAGTAGTAGTAGTAGTAGTAGTAGTAGTAGTAGTAGTAGTAGTAGTAGTAGTGGTAGTGGTAGTAGTAGTAGTAGTAGTAGTAGTAGTAGTAGTAGCAGTAGTAGTAGTAGTAGTAGTGGTAGTAGTGGTAGCAGTAGTAGTAGTAGTAGTAGCGCTGCCAATGTTATCAGTTGTGGTAGGATGAATAATAATGACGAAGGAGAGAAAAAATAAACAACACTAACACTAGAGGAAGTGGTTTAAGAGATGAAGATTGAAGACATGGGAAACAAAACACAGAGGGTGGGAGAGGAGAAAACTTGATAACAGGGAAGGAACGATGATGAATTTAAGAGACAGTGAGGGAAGAGGAGGAAGAAGAGATGCTGATACTGGGATATGAAGATAAAGGAGGAGAGAGAGAAGGAAGAAAATATGAGGCAGAAGATGAATGACAGAAAAAAAAGAACAGCAGTGAAAGAGAAAGCAATTACAGATGATTTTACGAAAGGTAGGAAAATAATTAAGAGGCAAGGGGATCGGAGACACAAAATTGATACCTGGATATAACACTAAAGACTGAGAGAAGGAAAAAGATATAGAAAAACGGAGGATATATGGAGAAATGGATTTAGCGACCGTAAAGAAAGATGCATAACTGCAGATGGATATGAGTGAGGCTGGAGAAAAAATGACAAGTTGATAGTATGATAACACTAAAGATAAAAGAAAGGGAAACAAATGCAGAGGATAAAGGGAGAGGTGAATTTAAAGACAGAGGAGAAAGATACATAATTGAAGGTGGTTAAGGATGAAGGAGAATGATGAAGAGCAGAAGAAGTGAGTAACAAACGAAATACTGAAAAGAAGGAGAATGAGAAACAATATAATACGAAGGAGACAAATTTAGCGACAATGAGGCAAGATACATAATTGGAGGTGGTTTGACAAATTGACACACACAACGTTGATGGTGAAAAAGGAGGGAGGAGTAATGGAGAAAGATGGACAAAAACAAAGGATAATTGGATAGACAGATTTAATGACAGTACAGGAAGAGATAAATCATTCCAAGTGGGTGTTCCAGATGAGGTAGGCGAGGGATTAAGAGGCAATGGTAGGTGAAGATTAGCGATAAGAAATGAAGAAGGAGAAAGATAAACAAATACGAAGGAGATGAGTTTAATGACAGTGAAGGAAGGCACAAATAACTGCGTGTGGGTGTTCCGGGCGAGGCGGGGGAAGGATTTAGAGGCCGAGGCAGGCGAGGCACAATTACACAAGCAAGGAAATGCCTGCACGCGCCCGGCGGAGATATTTCATCACCTTTGCAGCGTGTCGTCATGCAGGTGCGGGGTAGCTTCTCATTAGTCCAGGTAATTATGTACCGCCGCCAGGTGTGTTGGCCCTGCAGCGACTAGCCCCTGGCGGCCAAGACTCTCTCTCTCGCTCTCTCGTTTGCCCTCTTGCTCTCTGATTGTCTCTCTTCCTCTGTCTCTTTCTTTCTCTGTCTGTCGCTCTCTATCTCTCTATTTATGTCTGTGTCTCTCTTTCACTTCTTGTCTGTCTGTCTGTCTCTCTCTATATATCTATCTATCTTTTCTCTATCTTTCTATCTGTCTTTCTTTTACTCTCTCTCTCTCTCTCTTTCAATCTATCTATCTTCTCAGTTTATCTTTCTATCTTACTATCTATTTTTCTCTTTCTTTTACTCTCTCTCTCTCGTTATCTCTTTTTCCTGTCTGTTTCCGTTTCTCTTTTTCTCTTTTCAATTTTTTCTTTATTTCTCTTTATTTCTTCCAGATCCCCTTCCTCTCTCTCTCTCTCTCTCTCTCTCTCTCCCCTGTGATGGCTCATTAGAGTAAGGAACATGATATACGGGAACGAGGTTTGCGAATGTTCGAATCATAATTAAATAAACTATTGACTGAGTACTAATTAGCGTTACGAATGGCCCACACCATGTTTTTGTTGCAGGGACTTGATTTATATTTCCCATTAGCGTTATTATTACCATTATTATTATCCCATTAGTTGTGTCTGCAGGCTGCCACTTAAGCAACCCATTACTATTATTATCGCAAGCTTTTTCCTCCATTTTTTTCACATATTCTCCTATTTCTTTCCTAATCTTCATCTTTCTTTACCTATTTGTGGCTTTCCTTACTCTATTCACCTTTTTTTTTTTTACGTGTTTCTCTTTCACTTTCTTTAATTATATACCTTCATTTTTCTTTCG
The DNA here is from genome assembly GCF_024679095.1 of Eriocheir sinensis. Taxonomy (NCBI): domain Eukaryota; kingdom Metazoa; phylum Arthropoda; class Malacostraca; order Decapoda; family Varunidae; genus Eriocheir; species Eriocheir sinensis. The sequence goes on along the minus strand of NC_066546.1, from coordinate 16,144,606 downwards.
TAATCTTCATCTTTCTTTACCTATTTGAGTTTTTCCTTACTTTTATTCGTCTTTTTTCCTTCGTGTCTTTCTCTTCCTTTAAATATATTCCTCTTTCTTTACTTATCTTCATCTCTCTCCTTCACCTTAATCTCTATCGCCATGTTCTTCTCGTGGTTTTATTTATTTCAATCAGGAACACTTTTTAAACTTCAACCCTTCTTTTTATACCTATCTGAATCTTTCTTTATTTATATTCATCTTTCTTCCTATATTTCCATCGTTATCGCTAAATATTACCCTCGTGTTGTATTTCATCCATCAATTAGTACCATATTTAAACTATAATATATTTTTCTGTAAGTTTTCCCTGCAATTATTTCAAGGGAGCAGAGAATAACATTGTTTTATTCAGCTTCATCTCTTCCTACCTACAATAAAAATCACACAAACAATTAATAAAACACAATCGCCCTGTTTCCTTTTTCACACGACCACACACACAAACTCATTACAACGAAGACAAAAAGCAACACATTTTAATCTGCTTCATTTCCGCTTCAAATCACGGAACAGGAACACAGGGAGGAGGAGGAGGAGGAGGAGGAGGAGGAGGAGGAGGACGAAGAAGAAGAGAGGAGGAAGATGATACGGGAAAAATGAAACTGAAATGAAACTGGATTATGAGGACAAGTGAATCTCATAAATTATCCTGTGGTGAGGTTCCTTTTCTCTCACCGATGGAGGAGGAGGAGGAGGAAGAGAGAGGGGAAGAGAGGGAGGGAGAGAGGGAGAGGAGAGGGTAAATCGTCCGCGTGGTGACAAATAATTCTCACTAACGACTCAGTAAACTTGTCCAAACCGCCTCTCACGACGAAATGACCTCGTTAAGTATTATAAGTAGTTGACGCCGCGACCCGCCTGACTTAGAAGGGACGAAGGAGGAGGAGGAAGAGAGAAGGGAGGGAGGAAGGGCAAGAAGATGATGGCATACTAATGAAATGGAGCAGGAGCGGAGGAAGAGAGAGGAGCAGGAGGAGTAGGAGGAAGAGAAGAGGAAGAAGGAAGGAAGCGAGAAAGGGCAAGCAGAAGAAGGTATACTAATGAAATATAGCAAGAGAACAGGAGGAGGAGGAAGAGGAGAATAAGGGAGGGTAGAGTTAAAGGAAGGAGGGAGGAGAAAGGGATGAAGAACAGGAGATAAGGGAGAGAGAGAGCGAGGGAGATGAGGGAGGTAAGGGGAAGAAGGGAGATGATCTGAGATTATGGTAGATGTTAAAGAGGAGGAGGAGGAGGAGGAGGAGAATGGGAAGGATGCAATGAAGGAAAATGGAATACGAACACACACACACACACACACACACACACACACACACACACACACACACACACCTCCCACCCCCCCTCCAACACACACACATACTCGTGAGCGAAAACAAAAGGATCACCACCATCACCACCACCACCACTACACACTCTTCAGAGCCACCACCGCCACCACCACCACCACCGCCTCACCTTATGGCAGCCCACCTGAAGCCTTGGGCAGGTAATCTCTTCTGCGTTTCCTGTTACGTTCTTGCAGCAGATGCTAGACGAGGGCAAAAAAAAAAAGTAAAAATAAAAAGAAGGTTGTCTCTCATAAGCTATCAGACGGGTTGCCAAGTCAATGGTTTAGCCGATTATTAAGTTACCTGAGTTTATCTTTAGTTAGTTATTTAGTTATTTACCTGTGCCTCGTATACTCTCGATGTATTTATAAAGGAAGTTTGGTTTAAAGCGATTGGGTTTTATAGATAAGAGTATTTTTTGTTTATGTTTGCCCGAAGCATTAAAAAGAGAAGGAGGAGGAGGAGGAAGAGGAGGAAGAAGAAGAAAACTGGTTACGTCGCCACTGTTTTGATGAGTCCAATGACGATGATGATGGTGGTGGTGGTGGTGGTTGTTGTTGGTGATGATGGTGGTTGTTGGTGGTGGTGGTGGTTGGTGGTGATGGTTGTGACGCAATAGAAAGAGTAAACAGGATGACTGCACCTCCTCCTCCTCCTCCTCCTCCTCCTCCTCCTCCTCCTCCTCACCTCCCCCTCCTTCTCCTCCTCCTCCTCCTCTTGCATTTCATTTTCTATAACTAGTGGGAAGGAAAAGAAAACAAGAAAACGAACTACACAAACAAAACGAACGAGAGAGAGAGAGAGAGAGAGAGAGAGAGAGAGAGAGAGAGAGAGAGAGAGAGAGAGAGAGAGAGAGAGAGAGAGAGAGAGAGAGAGAGAGAGAGAGAGAGCGCAGAACGTCGAGGCGCAAAAAAAGACCGACATATTACGTTCTTTAAGGAAGGGAAATCCGTGGGAGCGTCTCGGTTGGTATCGTTCACGCGGACTCATTAAAAGCGAACGTAAACACTGTCCCTTTTTAGCTTATTCTTGCAGAGGAGGAGGAGGAGGAGGAGGAGGTAGGTGTGTGTGTGTGTGTGTGTGTGTGCGTGTGACAGAAAGACAGAATGAGGGAGTAGTAAAAGCCTAATGGATAGAAAGGAAAGAGCAATGTGAAGAAAAATAAACAAGGAGGAGAGAAATGTGGAGAGGATGAAAGAGGGAATGGAGTGAAATGGAGGATAAAGACATGGAAGGGAGAGAAGGAGAGAAGGGAGAGAAAGAGAGTAGGAGCAAAGTAAAGTATGTGATGAAAGAAAGGAGAGAGAGGAAGAACGAGCTGGTGAAAGAGGCGAGGCTAAGAGGAGGAGGAGGAGGAGGAGGAGGAGGAGAGGAAGAAAAGTGACATGATGCAAGGGAGGACAAAAGAGAGAAGGGGCAAGTGATGAAAGAGGTGCGAAGAAGAGGAGGGGGAGAAGATGAGAGGAGGAGGAGGAAGAGGTAGAGGAGAGGAGGGAACGATGTGTAGGAGAAACTAAAAGGAGATAAACACAGGTAAGGAGAGGAGGAAACGAAGGAGATGGAAAATGGAGAGGGAGGAAAGTGGAGAATAAAAGGAGGAAGGAAACTCATACGAAAAAGGTGCATAGAAAGAATGGAGAGAGGAAATGAAGGAGACGAGAACAGGAAGGAAGAAGGGGAATGAAAGTGAAGAGGAGGAGGAGGAGGAGGAGGAGGAGAATAAGAATAAAAAGGAAAATGAAAGCGGAAAATGAAGCAGAAAGGAGAATGAAAAAGAGGAAGAGAATAGAGACGAAGAGGAGAACGAAGAATAAAAGGAGAATTAGAAAGGAGAAGAATATAAAAAAAAGAGAAAAATGAGGCTGAAAAAAAAAGAATACAGAACGAAAATGAAAAACAAAAAGAGTCAGCAACCACACATACGCAAAAGGTGCATCTTACAACGTAGTACCTGCAGCCCATCGTAGTAAGGGGAAGGCAGGTGAGTGAGGCTGCAATTATCCTACCTGAGCAAGGGCCATTTGGTGACCCGCGGGCGCCAAGGAGGGCTGCAGCATGACCCTCACCTGTCCCGCTCGTCTGATTACTTCGCGCGGTGCATCACCTTTCGCCGCCCACCTGAGCGTAATGCTTCGTTCACTTCGATGTTTAAAGATGGAGAATTGAAGCGACGGAAGAGAGGAATTGTGGGAGAGGAGGATTAAGGAAACAGAAACGAATGAGGAAAGAGAAGAGAACAGAGAACCAGGAGGAGATAAAAGAGAACATGTATAAGAGAATAGAAAAGCAGGAGAGGAGAAGGAGGAGGAGAGAAGAGAGAACAAGAAGATAAACAGAGAACCAGACAAGAATAGATAACCAGAAGAGAAAAAACAGAAGGGAAAAAGAGAATCAAGTGAAGAGATCCAATTAATCCTCTCTCTCTTCTCTTCTTCTCTTCCTTCTCATAATTTCGAGGTCACGTAATTTCTCCTTTTTTTCTCTTTATATGTGTCATCTTCTTACCCTCTCCTCCTTCCTGGTCCGTTTCGCTTCACTGAACTGTCTCTCCCTCTCCCTCTCTCTCTCTCTCTCCCGCCGGACTCCTTCCTTCCTACTTTTCATCCCCTGAGGTACGAGGTTCTAAGATTACAAAATGAGATACGGGCAATAGTTTTCCTGTTATCTCCTCTTCCTGGCTTTTACGCGCCTTCTATCTGATCCGTCATTACTATCCATTACCTCCCTCTCTTTCTCTAATTCCCTTACTTCCTCTCTCCCTCTCGCTCCTTCTCTCGTGCATACATTCAGACAGACACATAAATGAATACGCTTCCTCCCCATCCGTCTTGTTCCGGGCCCAGACTCCTTCCAATTAAAATTTATCAGTACAATCTTGCAATGCTCCTAACCTCCTCCTCCTCCTCCTCCTGCCACCTGACGCTACCTGGCTGCCTTCGTCTTCTTCCCATTCTCTCTTTCTTCGTTTTCCAGCCTCCCTTTTTTTTACCCTTAGACCTTTTTCCCTTCATCTTCCATTCTACTTTTCTTCCACCGTTTTTCCTCTGTATTTCCACCTATGTTTTGCCCTTTTATCATTGTTTTCTCCTCCAATCCTTCTCCCTGTCCTTGCTTTTTCTCAATTTTCCTATTTTTCTCTTTTCTTATCTCCTTTTCTTCCTTCTCTTTCTCCTTCCTCTCTCTATTCTTTTCCTTCACCTTCTCTTCTTCTCATTCTAACCCTGTTTTTCATCTTCCTTCTCTGCATCTTTTCCCACTCTCTT
>NC_066546.1:16109973-16134973 GCF_024679095.1 Eriocheir sinensis | reverse complement strand
TGCACACACACGCGTTCGCAAGTTTTCATAGAGGAAATAAAAGTTATACGCGCTTAACGTTTCCTTCTGCCAAAAATTCGAAGGCAAAACTCGCACCAGTAACTTCGGCCGACAGCAGCTGTGTGGAGGCGCCGCACAGGGCTGTTCACGGCGGCGAGTAATCCTCCGGGGAGCAACGCGTGCCTTTGAATCTGAACGGCGAGGTGCGGAAACATTGCAGCCATTACGGTGAAGCTACGAAATGTGAACTGTACACTGAACACTAAACTATGAACTGTAGCCTGCAAACTGTATCTACACTATAAACTGCAAACTAAATCTTCGCTCGAAGCTGCAAAATATATCTAAACTGTAAACTGTAAACTATAAACTGTGGACGCTGCACTAAGAACCATAAACTATCAATTATTTAGAAAAGAAATTGAAAAACAGAAAATGATTGGACCGTATCTTGATTTTAAAAACTCAAAGCTCTAAACTTTGAACTAAGAACCGTCAACTTAAAAAAAGGAAAAAAAGAAAAGAAAATAATCGTGACCTTATATTAATTGAAAACTGAACTGAACCGTGGACAAACTAGGACCCATCGCTAAGAATTAACTCTTTTATAGGGGCAGTGATCAGCGGGCTTTATTTTCTCATTTATTTTTACCCTTGAGATGCCTCCTTTGCTGTAAATAAATATAAATAAAGGATAATGAAGATAATAAAGGGACTGTGACTTTACTTATATCATTTTAAAAGCAAGAACGAAACCAGAAACAATATATAATGCAAAACTTAGTCTCCAGCGTTTCAACACTGAACTAACTGCAGCAGCCAGCCATTAGCCAACATACGCAGCGTGGAAAACAACAATAATAGAAGAACGGAAAAACAACAATAACTGAATACGTGTATGACCTTTTTCTGACTATTTCCAAAGTGACGATGATCAACACAAAAGCTAAAAGTGAAAAAGAAAAAACTGCCTCGGGCTTTTCTCGGCGATTGCAAAAATGTGTGGAAATAAATGAAAGAAGAGCAGAAACGTGAACTCACTCTGGTCACAATAACTTGGAGTACAGATTTTTTTTTTATCTCAGCGGCCTATCAAGAGGTTAAAAAGAAGCTATTAATGAGGTCAAAACTAGGTCACACACACAAACACACACACACACACACACACACAACCCCCCACCCCACTCCAACACACACACACACACACACACAATATACACACAAGCACTCACTCCTCCCTCACACACACACACAAACAGACACATCACCAGGTAGAAATCTATTAAAAGCCGCCTCCCAGGTTACTTTCATGCAGGTGGGCGGACAGGTGAGCCAACAGCGAGGACGACAGGTGACTTTGATGAAGGAGAATTAAAGGAGCAGGTCACAGGTAGGCTAATGAACAGGTAAGCGAAGGTGCACGCAATTTGTCTCCCTCTCCTTATATGAATCACTTACTGGAACTGTGTAATGGGGGAAGGAAGTAGTAGTAGTAGTAGTAGTAGTAGTAGTAGTAGTAGTAGTAGTAGTAGTAAGTATCATTGGCCAAAAAAAGAGTAGGTAAAAGGAAAAGAAAGTAAAGCCCAAAAAAGTATAAAGTTTTGCCGGCGTGTTTCGGAGAGAAAACTGATAAGAGAAGACGAAAGAAAAAAAAAACAGGAAAGAAGCAGGAAAGAAACACTCAACAAGAAGGAAGATGGAGGAGGAGGAGGAGGAGGAAGGTAAAAAGACCACAATGAGAAGCAAGATGAAGAGGAGGAGGAGGAGGAAGGCGATAAGATGAGGAGGAGGAAGGAAGACGAGAAAAAGGAATCAGAAGGAGCAAAAAGGAACAGGAGTAGGATGGAAACGAAGAAGGATGAACAAGGAGAAAGAAACGGAGGAGGAGGAAGAAAAGGAGGAGGAGGAAGAAGAGTAAAGAGAAGAGAAACGAGGAGACGCAGTACATCCCTTTAGCAATGCCCCGAGGAGTAGTAAGGAGAGGAAAAGAAGAGGAAGAGGAGGAGGACGAAAGACGAGGAGGAGGAGGAGGAGGAGGAGGAGGAGGAGTAGAGAGGCGCTCCACTTTACGGGCGAGGCGCAGTGAAGGATTTATGATTTCCTCTTTGTTTTCCGTAACGAGAGAGAGAGAGAGAGAGAGAGAGAGAGAGAGAGAGAGAGAGAGAGAGAGAGAGAGAGAGAGAGAGAGAGAAAGGGAAAAGAAACCCTCCTAATAGCACCAATAGCCAGACAATGGGAGGCATTAAACTTGGGAACACACACAAGACGGAAAAAAAAACGAAAAAAAAACAGGGAGAAGGAGAAAAAGGAGGAAAAAAACAGGAAAACGAGGACAAATGAGATGCAGGAAAACAGGAAGGATGAGTGCATGAAGGAGCTGATGGGAGTCGAAAAGGAGGAAGAGGAGGAGGAGGAGATGAGGTTTATGAGAGGAGAAAGAAAGCCTGATACTGACTAAAAGGCTGCAACACGCGCATTTATGAGGATTAGGGAAAGCTAGGCGAGTAATGAGGGCGAAAGGCAGGTGAGAGAGAGGGAGAGAGGATGCCCAGGTAGGAGGAGGAGAAGGAGTCAAAATACGTATTAAAAGATGATGATAAAGAGGAAGAAAGTGAGTAATAATGATCAAGGAAACGGAAGAAACCCCCCCCAAAATGAGGAAAAAAATTAAAAAAAGGGAATGAGAAAATTAAGAAAAAAACTTAAAAGAATAAAAACATTGTAAAAGGAATATAGAGAAGCAAAATGAGTAAGAAAGAGGAAACGGAAACACAAAAAAAGAGGAGGAAGAAGAAAAGGAGAACAAAGTGAGGGGGTGAGAGAGAGAGTAGGTGTGAGGGAGGATGGACAGGGTAAAGTAGGAGCTAAGATGGGGTGAAAGGGAGGAAGAAGAGGAGAAAACGAGAAAAGGAGGAGAAAAAAAATAAGGGAGAGAGTAGTGGGAGGGAGGGTATAGTATAGGAGCTAAGATGGGGTAAAAGGGAGAAGGAAGAGGAGGAAGAGGAGGAGAAAACGGGGTAAAGGAGAAGTGATCGGAGGTGAGGGAGTCGTTCTTTTCCCGTTCCCTCCCTTCCCAGCCTCTCGAAGCGGCGGTATTCAGCTCCCCGGCGGCCAGTTGGTGCACTGAGCCGTCTGCCGCCCAAGGACATGTATACAACGTGTTCCATTTACGTCTGGAGCATAAACCGGTTTTAGTGGGACGTATACACCTCGTTCCGGGTCGTAATGAAGCCGTGCTGAGTTGCGCTTATCTGGTCTGACCTCAGCGTGGCGGCGGCGAAAGGGGGAGGGGGGTAGGGAGGGGTGATAGTGGTGGGGGGGGAGCTGGAGTTGATAAGAGCTGTTTTAATCACGGAAGGAAGGTTGATTACTGCTTTTGCGCCGGTAGGCATCTTCCCGGTGGGTAGTTTTAAGCCACTCGGCGGTGACTGAAAAATCCGAGTGGTAGCGTGAGGATTCGAACCCGCGTCGTCCATCACGCGGCGAATGTTGGTCCAGTATGCTACCAGTTCGGCCACCGCCTATGCTATGGGTTTGAGACTACAAATGAAATGACAGAAAAAAAGGAGTGTTACAGAATATGGTGGTGGTAGCAGCAACAATGGTAGTAGTAGTAGTAGTAGTAGTAGTAGTAGTAGTAGTAGTAGTAGTATCTCTTGTTGTAATAGTAAAGGCAACAGCCGGTGGAGGAAAAGTGCAGGAGGAAAAAGGAGGAAGAAGAGGAGGAGGAAGAGGAACAGGAAGTAAGATAAATAAGTGAAGGGGAAGGAGGAGGACGGAAGGGAAGAGAAAGGGGGCACTCTGTTATTAGTGAATATGACAACAGGAACCTGGCACGACAATTATTACCGTGAGGAGAGAGAGAGAGAGAGAGAGAGAGAGAGAGAGAGAGAGAGAGAGAGAGAGAGAGAGAGCACAGGTGACACAACAACTAAGCTCAGGTGTCATCGCTCGCAGGTGTGAATCAACAGGTAAATGTAATCACTCACCGGGGACTTAATCAGCCTGAGATTTATCACTCCCAGGCGAGAATAATTAATTTCCCCTATTCAAGAACTAGCCATGACACGCAGCTCATAATATTAAACGTGTGTGGGAAAGTGTTATTAGTATTGTCATTATTATTTTTATGATTATCAATATTACTGTTATTGTGTTGTTGCTTATGGTAGTGATATTGGTAATGGCGATAGCTGTAGTAGTAGTAGTAGTAGTAGTAGTAGGAGGAGGAGGAGGAGGAAGAGGAGGAAGAGGAGGAGGAGTAATAGTAGTAGCAGTAGGAGGAGGAGGATAAAATCTGTAAAAAAAAAAACTAATAAAAACATAAGTGAAATGAATATAAGAAAAAGGTGCAAATGGATTAAATTAAGAAAAAAAGAAACTTGTGTGAAATAACATGCAAAATCTACCTCTCCATTCCCTAAATAGTAGACCGAAAAGGATAAAAAAAAAGTAGACTGAAAGGAAATCAAATGAAGTAAAAGTCTGAGTCATTGCCGAATGGTCAAAAGGATTTCCCGGACCGCCAGGAGAGAGGAACTAAAACCAGAGAGACACGTTTCTTTTCCTTTAATCTAATTAACTAGAGGATCAAAGTGAATGATTTTTCGGTCACCTTTTTCTTTCCCTTCGCCGGATTTTCGTTAATCAAAGGAAATGGAAACTGTTATCCGAGAGGCTTTTAATTTTATCTTGCTTCGTGTTTAGTATTGTATGGACGCATTTCAGTCCTCTAATATCGATCTAAATATTAGGATTAAATGCCGAATCCATCCCAATAATCACAAAAAAGGGAAAGCACGTACGAATTTCCATACACACAAATACAAACACACACACAGTAAAGGAAGACCTCACAAAAAAAAAAAACATGCCTTAAAAAATCCACAGCGAACCCTTACTTCATCTCTCCCTTCGAAATGCCACGAGAGAGGGCGCTGATTTCAGGCGGTGGGTGGGTGGGTGGGAGGGGTAAAAGTTGTGGGGAGGGCGGGGCAGGAGCAGCGTGGTAGAGGCCGTCCATTCACACAACCTCGTCTCTGCCACTCAACTCTTAACTCTGCATTTTTTCCGGCCCGCAGTCACTCACTCCGCCAACATTTTTGTCCCATTCAGAGCAGCAGCACGAGAGCCGAACCCGAATTTGTACAGAAAACCAACGCCCTCGCTCCCTCCCTCAGTCCCTTCTTCCTCTCCCCGTCCTTCCTCTCCCACTCCCTCCTCCATGCCATTCCTCCTCCTTACTCATCTCTCTGCCTTCCTGCATCCCTCCCTGCCTCCCTGCTTGCCTGTACAGAAAACCCACGCCCTCGCTCCCTCCCTCACTCCCTCCTTCCTCTCCCACTCCCTCCTCCATGCCAGTCCTCCTCCCCACCCATCTCTCTGCTACCCTGAATCCCTCCCTGTCTCCCTGCTAGCCTGTACAGAAAACATCGCCCTCCTTTCTTTCTACCTGCCTATATACCTACCTACCTACCTTCCTTACCTTCCAATTCTACATAAGAGAGTTCACCTTCACTCTCTCCTTGCCCATTTACCTAATCGTCTTCCTGCCTTACCTCACGTTCTATAAGCTTTCCCCCTCTCTGCCTCCCTGAATATTTACCTAACCTAGCTAAGTTTCCTTGCCTTCCAATTCTACATAAGAGTTCACCTTCACTCTCTCCTTACCCATTTGCCTATTTACCTTCCTGCCTTACCTCCACTTTCTATATTCTTTCCCTCACTCTCCCTCCCTGAATATTTACCTAGCCTACCTAAGCTTCCTTGCCTTCCAATTCTACATAAAAAGTTCACCTTCACTCTCTCCTTGCCCATTTACCCATTTACCTTCCAGCTTAACCATAAGTTTCTATATTCTTTCCCTCACTCTCCCTCCCTGAACACCTAGTTACCAACCTACCGTCCCTGCCTTCCAATTCTACATAAACAAGTTCTCCTCCACTCTCTCCTTTCCTACTTACCTACTTGCCTTCTTGCATTACCTCACGTGTCTACTGCAAAAACTTTCGCCCTCCCTCACCCACTACTTACCCACCATTTTCCTGCTTACCTGCCTATTCACTGCCCTCATACCTGCCTGACTGCATACCTTTCACGACAGGAATGCCCACCTTGCTTGCCAACTTCGATCCTTATTTGCTAGTAAAGAGCCTGGATTCTTTCTTTAGGAGATAATGTGAAATGAATAAATGTTTAGGAATGTATATAGCTTAAAAACTGTTGTGGTGGGAAATTATATATATTCAACACGACAAAAATGAAGACTATCATTCTGTATTACCTGGCGGCGACAAGAACAGGTATGCGGATGACTAAACACACAAATATACACACACGCATATCTCTCCCGCCTTCCCCTCCCACAGACAAACACACACACACACACATAACACCGTAGGGGCCACTCCAGGTATATGAATAAATACGATAAAGTCTGGTAACAGCGTCGAGACACAGCTGGACATTCCCTTGGCGACGGTGAGCGTGGCGGTGTGTCCGGGGCCCGGCGAAGGTAATACGAAGAAATTCCATTATTTTTTTTTACCTCCTGACGTAGCTTCTGGTCCCCGAGGCCCCGCGATGAGCGCTACACGGCCACGGACGCGACGCAGAGCAAGTTTCGTCCGCCCAAGTTCCTGGTATTCCCGCAAGTAAAATATGATTCATACGAAATCAACACAAGTAGAGTAGCACACAACTTGAATACGTAATGGAATAGAAGGTAATAGGTCCATAATACTACTCGAACACATTTATTTCATTACATATTTAAACGCTCTGTAAAGCAATCGGAAAGAAAAGCTTTATTCTCCATATGTCTTTAACCGTTATTGAAATATTCGCGTTTTCTTCTTTCCGGGAGTAAATCTTAAGCAAATGTTTTCTTGCTATAAACACCATAATCTATTATTAATGTGACATGATGGAGCGAGCCGTTTCCCGACCATCTACTTGAAGATTTTTACTACATAATCCTCTTTTCATTCCTTCACTTCATTTTATTTCAGCTTCATCTATTTTCTTCTAAGTGACATTAAGCACTGCGGCACTTTCATCTTCACAGAACACTAGACGCGACGGAGCTAAGTAATTCTCTGTAACCTGATTCAAAACGTGTTCAATCTTAATAACGTTTACTGAGAAAACGTTGTGCTTCCTCGGTAATGGGGCTTTCTGTCTAACATATAACCTGAAATGATATGTTGGAAGATAAAGGTAAAATAAGACTGGAGCACACACACACACACACACACACACACACACACACACACACACACACACACACACACACACAAAGGCACAAAAAGGGAGTCTTTACGGAGGCAGTACAGAGGGAGGAAGGAAAAGTACATCAAGATAATGGAGGATTTAGGGACGGGGCTCAGGTAGGAGATTGGGAAGGCCTAAGGGGCAAAAAAAGTCTTAGATTCCCTTTGTGGGCGCAACTTTGGCCTCGCGTACAAAGGACATCAAACAACACTCCATTAAGGATTCATCGCTTTGTGTTACGGAGAGACCAAAAAACACAAAACAAATATAAAGGAAGAAACACTAACATAAGGAAAGGTGTTCGATGTGCAAGTAAGGCCATGAGTGATTATTCTTCGACAACACTTAATTCATGTGTGTTTCCTAAAATCTAAAAACACACACACAAAAAAAAAAAAAAGTTGAAGAAACACAAATATAATAGGGAAAAATGTTGAGTTTATTTGTATAGTGTGTGTGTGTGTGTGTGTGTGTGTGTGTGTGTGTGTGTGTGTGTGTGTGTGTGTTCTATTATGTTATTTTATGATTCTATAGCTTAAAACCTATAACTCTCTCTCTCTCTCTCTCTCTCTCTCTCTCTCTCTCTCTCTCTCCCGCCACCACAGTATTGATAAGGTGGGTCAATACACGGCTAATCACACGCACACAATCACACAATCGGCTCTGGTTGTTACGCTTGGTTATGCACTAAACAATTGGACGCCTTCATCGGGTGCCGCGCGGCCAGATTGATCACTGTAACATAATAACGCCGCTGGTTCGTTAGGGTGCCGCGTTACACATTATGATTAGCATTACCGGTGTATAAGGTTAATTAAAAAGGGGGAATTACCTACAGGCCCTTTTTTAGCGTAATAATATACCTGGATCTGGTTTCTGTGTGCCTGAAAAATGATTACTGTTATTTTTATTGTTATTTGTTATTATTATCATTATGTTTACTAGTGATTTTCGAACAGGTCTCATTTTTATTATTATTACGATTATTATTATCAATATTTTTACTATTGTTTTCCGAACAGGTATTACTTTCGTCTTTATTATTGCTATTATCATTATTTTTAACATTGATTTCCGAACAGGTATTATTATTATTATTATTATTATTATTATTATTATTATTATTATTATTATTATTACTATTGATTTCCGAACAGGTAATATTTTCATCCTTATTATTACTATTATTATCATTATTTCTGCTATTATTTCCAAACAGGTCACGCAGGTGTGTTTCCATGCCCGGGAAATAATTATGAAAACGCTGGGGGCGATATTTCTCGTGTTTTATTTATTTCGAAGCCAAAATTAAGTACAAATAATCATAAATATTAATAAGGACGGGGCTAAAAAAAATAATAAATGCGCGGCAGCTCGGACGCTCGACGAAATGAGGGAGTCAAGGGCAGCAGGCACCGAGGGACTCAATGGGTACGCGGCCAGGTGAGGGGGGGGGTGAGGGGGGGGACGGGGGCGAGGGTGGAAAGGGGACTGGGGGCGGGGGGGAAAGGATGGAGGCCTCGCTGTAGTCATTAAATTTAGGCTCAGAATGATTTTCTCTTTTGAACTATTTGAAAATGAGGCCCCGCGTTATGAAGCCCCCGCCCAAAACACTGCATGATATATGAGTAAGTCACGAGAAATAAATGAATGTGAGGAAATAAACGCATGAAGAATTATATATATATATGAAGTTAAACATACATACACATATATACATAGAAAGAGCTAAATAGATAGAAAGGTAGAGACACAGAAAATATAGGCAAATAGATAAAAAGGTAGATACAGATATATATTGCATTCATATAGATATAATAATTAACAGAAAAAGACATAGGTAGCTACTGATAAAAAGGTAAGTATTTAGATATACAGACAGAAAATGGCAGAAAAAATAGTCAGACAGGTAGACAAGTACAATAACTGGAAAAGATATATTCATTTTAAATCGTGTAAATATTTCTATTGTAATTCAGCACAAAAAGTAATACGAATTCGAGAAAAAAATAACACCCACCCACCACCCACACCCACACCCACACACACGCACACACACACACACACACACACACACAACCTCCCCCCCACCCTCAAATCCACACAATTCATGCTTCAGTGACTGCGAATAAAATAGAAAAAAAAAAAAGAAAAGACGAGGCAAAACCACCACCACTACGTCCTTGCGCCCCTCCCCCCTTGCCCCCCTTTTCCTCCCTTACCTCTCCCTTCCCCAAATGCCCGTCCCTTACCTCCCTTCCCTGCATTCACGCCGCATGCCAGCCCGGGTCGGTGCGGCAGTGCGTCAGTTCCCGCGCGCTTCGGTTCAGTTTTCGCGCGTCAATGTGATTCCGATAATGATCACGTCTTGTTTGTTGAAGCCTAAAGCCTGAAAAATGTGCCGCGCGCTGGTTTGACACGGCACAGTTATTTCCGCGGCGACCTTATTACCGGAGCTTTACCCCACGCGACGAAAAGGTGTGGAAAGGTGTGAAGGAAGGAAGGGAGGAAGGGGACTTTATTCACATTTTCCCCAAAACTGTGAATGGAAACTAAAGGAAACGAAAGAAACTAACACATAAAAGGGAAAAATGATAGAACAGAAACCTCACAAAACTGGAATTATGAAAAGGTGTGAAGGAAGGAAAGAAGGAAGGAGACTTTTCCTCTTTTTTCTTTTAACTTTATATAGAATGGAACTAAAGGGAAAGTACCAAATAAAAAAAGAGAAGAAGAAAATGAAACACAAAAGAAAGGAAACAAGATAGAAGAGGAACCTTAGAATATTGTAAAATGGAAAAGATGTGAAGGAAAAAAGGAAGGAAGGAAGGAAACACTTATCTTTGTTCCCTTAAACTGTAAATGGTAAGTTATCGCCGAAATTAAAAGAGAATATACACACAAAACAGAGGGAGCAAAAAACTGAAAGATGGAGCGGGAATAAGAGGAAAAGACAACACTGAGCGATGCAAAACAAACCGAAAACTCCCCTTCGTACAAACAGGGAAACAAACAAACAAACAAACAAACACAGGAGAGAACGATCGTGTAGAAAAAGGAGAGGGAGAATGCTAAACAACACAAAACAAGAAGAAAAAATAGCCAATGAATTCAAAATCGACTCTTTCTGAACATCATCCGTTTCTTCAACCTTAAAAATTAAACATGGAAACAGTTAATAGTACAAAAAACGAAAAAAAGAATGTACACTGTAAATAAAAATAAATATTCATGTAATTTATTTATTTATGGGGATGACTTAATGAACCTGGGGGAAGGAAGAATAAAAAAAAAAAAATTAACTTCACGTGAATCTCTTTTCTAAATAGATTACTTTTTAAACCTTAAGCAAACTGAAACTGGAGCATTGAAACCCCTGGAAAAAAATGAAAAATCACTCCAAATGTGAACCGCAAGCCATCTAAATCAACCCAAGAAACCCCAGCTCGAAACCCTAAACTTAATCAATGTACACCTAATACCGAAGGACAGGTTAGGTGAGTGGGCGTTCTCTCTCTCTCTCTCTCTCTCTCCATTGAGTTTATACATAATGGCTCATAAATACTAACGTTGCTACAAAAGCATCACACACCTTTAAAAAAAAAAAAAAAAAAAATTGAAAACACTTAATTGTTTATTGTCGAGTTGTAAACAGTGAGTGACCCGCTCCTATTTTTTTTTCAACCGCAGGATCCCATTGTCGCTCCGTGTGTATTCTTTAATTCTTTTCAACGGCATCCAACCCGACACCAAACCTGCTGGGGATAAAACATTAAATTCCCCTTGAGCATGTGTGTGTTTTTCATAGAATCGAGTCCCACGTTTTTTTATATAAACTAGTGTGAATATAATGCGGTTTTACGATGATTACAGAGAGGAAACCATTACAACTGCTACCCAACCATCCCTATACCCTTCCCTTCCCCCTTCCTTCCTTCCTCTTCCTTCTTCCGCTGATGACAAAAAAAAAAAACCTTTTTCCCTTCCACCTGTCTCACCCTTTCCCTGCTCTGTTTTCTCCTCTTCCCCTTTTCCTTCCTCTTCTCTTTTAACCCAATCCCTTTCCTCCAATCTTGTCACTTTCTTTCCTTTCGCTTTCCTCTTCTCTCTCTCTCTCTCCTTCCCTTCCTCCCTTAATTTTAACCCACCTCCGTGTACCGCTTCCTTTTCATGTTCTTCCGTTTTCTACTTCCTTTTTCTCCACTTCTCATCCCATCTCTTTATCTCTCTGTCTCCCCCTTCCTCTTCCTGTTCTCCCCTTTCCCCTTTCTTTCTCTCCCCCTCCCCTCCGCCCCCTTTCCACACACTTTCCATGCCAGTAGTCAACCTTAAAAAGTTCAGCCATGCAATATTTTTTCCTGTGGTATATTTTTTTTCGAACTTTTTTTGTGTGTGTCTATTTTCGCCCCCCATACATCCTCTTATTGTTTATTCGTTCGTTTGGTTTTGCCTCAGATTTTTTATATTTTATTCTCTGGTACTTCGTTTTTTTTCTCTTTTTCCACATCTATATTAATTCACTGCTATCTCCCCTTATTTTTCTTTTGTTATTGTTTTTATTGTTGTAATTTTTTTTCTATTTCCTGGTTCTTCATTTTCTTTGCCTCCACATCTATATTAATTTAATGTTAAGTCTGATCAGTCACTTACTTTATTTGTTACCGTATGATTCTGTTTTCTGGGTTCCCATTTTTCATCATTTGTTATTCTTGTTGCTGTTGTTGTAATTCATTTTTTTCATTCCCTGGTTCTTCGTTTTTTTCTCTTTCCAAATCTATATTAATTTAAGGTTAAGTCCGATCAGTCAATTATTTTATTTGTTAACCATATGATTTTGTTTTACGGGCTCAAATTTCTCACCTTTTGTTTTTGTTGTTGCTGTTGTTATTGTAATCATTTTTTTTTTCATTCCCTGGTTCATCGTTTTTTTCTCTTTCCAAATCTATATTAATTTAAGGTTAAGTCCGATCAGTCAATTGTTTTATGATTTTGTTTTCCGGGTTCCCATTTCTCACCTTTTGTTGCTGTCGTTGCTGTTGTTGTAATCTATTTTTGTTTGTGGCGCCAATAGTGTTGATGTTGCATGTTTGAACAATCGATTGAACCGGCTCAACGCCCGACGTTATAGAAATACATATGTAGGCGAGTGTTTCATCATTTTCCCGGAAACGGCAATACACAAACAAGAAAAAAAGATGCATTTGTTGTTAAGCTGATTTCAATTTCTACATGAGTGCCGGGGAGCGAGAGAGGGAAAAAAGGGAAAAGAGGCAACAGCAAAAACAACAACAACAACAAGAGCAAAAAGTGGAAGACCCCACCCCCCCACACACACACACGAAAAACAAGCAAAAACAAAGCGAAAAACGGTGTATATATAAAAGTAAATGAAACAACACGTCCGATAAAAACCGCCTCGAATATCAAAAATGGATTAGCCGAGCCACGCGTGAGCCATTTTCACAAAAGCCCGAAAAACAAATATCAATACGTCATCGCCAGTTTTGCCTTTTACCCTCGCCCTATACACACATACGCACACACACACACACACACACACACACACACACACACACACACACACACCTCCCTTCACCCATACACCAAAATACCTCCACTGCCCACTTCCTACATAAAAAAAGAATAAAAATAAAAGAGAGAATAGACATAAACCTTAACCTTAGCGCAAAAAGAAGTGTGAAGGCAAAAAAAAAACAAAAAAAAAAAGGCTTAGATAAAAAAGATAGAAAAACTCCACCAACTCGCCTGCAACCAGACATGAAATACTAATACAGGCGGAGCGCAAAAGTTGTTCCCTGACGCTCACCGGCGGCGCTGGAGTCGTTTTTTCCGTTCTGTTATGATGAGTGACGTGAGTTTGGGCGCTGTCCGGGGCGTGGACAGCGGGGCAACTTTACACACTGACCGATTTGACAGGGGGGGGGAGGAGGGGGAGGAGGAGGAGGAGGAGGGGGAGGAGGAGGAGGAGGAGTAAGAGGAGGAGGAGGAGGAGGAGCAGAAGATGGAGGAGGAAGGAGGAGGAAAAAGAAGAGGAAGAGGAGATACTGAGTTAAAATTTCAGTGACCTATTGCAAACGAGGAGGACAAAAACGAGGAAGAGGAGGAGGAAAAGGAGGAGGAGGAAGAAAAGAAAAAGAAGAGGAAAAGGAGGAGGAGGAGGAGGAGGAAGGGAAGGAGATGGACGAGATATAAATAAACAGAAAAAGACTCCCATTAACACTCAACACTAAAAAAAAAACTAACACAAAGTAAAAAAATAATATTAAAACTACACAGACGTAGAGTATCAAAAATACAAGACGACATACACACAGACACACGAACAGAAGTAGCAACAACAACAACAACAACAACCAAAAAAAAAACATAGCCCCTAAGAGCAATTGCATCGTTTTCCTGGCGGCCGTGACACCTGCAGCAGCATCCCAGGTAAACTAATTAGGGTGGCCGGGGCTCCATCTCCGGCCGCGCTGCCCCAGGTAAGGTTGGTCATCACTCGAGCAGGTAAGGCCAGCTAATGCAACAGCGATCTCTACCTGTTTTTTTTTTACAGCCATCCCTTACCCTCTCTCTATATCTCTCGCTTTTATCTCTCTTTATTTTAGGGATGAGTGTATTGGATTTATGATTTTCTTTAACTCATCTGTTTCTTTTTCTCTCTGTTTCTCTTTGTCTGCTTGTATATATGTTTCCGATTGTCTATCTGTTTATCTTTGCCTACCTGATTGTCTTTCATGTCTTCTGTCTGTATTTATCTTCCTCTCTCTCCCTTTTTAATTTATCTTCTTTACAGATATAGAGTGTAGGATGCTATTTATGATTCTCTCTCTCTTATCTCTATTTCTCTGTCTGTCTCTCTATCTATCTACCTCTGTCTCCCTGTCTATTTGTATCTGACTCGCTATCTGTCTATTTGTCAGTCTTTTTCAGTGTCAGTCAGTCAGTCTCTCGCTCCCTCTCCCACCCACACTCCCACTCCCACTCTCTCTCTCTCTCTCTCTCTCTCTCTCTCTCTCTCTCTCTCTCTCTCTCTCTCTCTCTCTCATTGCCTAATTCTGTTCGATATGCATAGATAATTGAACTCCATAATAATGAAGATCATAAAACTGTATCACCCAATTCATGCATTCAAATTAATTTTACGTCAATGTGCACAGTTTTTAATTCATTAGCGAGTCGTGTGCGTGTGTGTGTGTGTGTGTGTGTGTGTGTGTGTGTGTGTGTGTGTGTGTGTGTGAGGAGGAGTGTGTGTGGAGGGGATCCTTAAAAATTACATCTGCTATTACTTTGTTGATTCAGTTCTCAGATAAGCAGAATTTACTTTATTTCTGGTAAAGATTAATTAAGGAACAGGATAAATACCAGACGCCTTAATTGAGAAGATGTGTAACTCAGCCTCTCGACTCTTGGCACCGTATTAAAGTGATCAAACTATTTAATGAAGGGAATTATATTTATCAATACAAATAAAATCAAACTAAGATTTCATGGACAAAAAAAAATACTCTCTTCATTCTCCTTCCTCCTTCCTTCTCCTCCTCTTCCTCCTCTAATTCTCCTCCAGCCTCCCATCATCCCTCCCGTTAGTCAGAATCTTACCTGGGCACTTTCAGGTGAACTGGTTCGGTCCTAATGACGTTTTATTTATTACCTAGTTGAGTTTTTATGTGGGCAGGTAGGCAGGGCACACACACACACACACACACACACACACACACACACACACACACACACACACACACACACACATTTTCTAACTATCTATCTATCAATCAAGGACAGAAACGATGAGAAGAGAGGGGAAAAGAGAAGACAAGTGATGAAAAGATGTAAAAGAATGGAGGTCAAGTCAAGCACGGAATCAGGTCAGGTCAGCTTGGGTCAGAAGTCAAGTAGGGAGATGACACGAAGAGATAAATAAAGAAGAGAAGACTGAGAACACAGGATAAAGGAAATACGAATTACACAAAGACAGAGATAGACCAAGAGATTAGAACACAAAGTATGACACAGAGAAATTGAAATAAAACTAAGGTGAGAGGAATAAATACAAAGACAAACAGACATAAATAGACAAAGACAGATAGATGGAGAAGGTAAAAGAAGCAATATAAAACAGCAGCATTAAAGGTCTTAACACAAAACCATCCCGAGCATCCTCTCTCTCTACAAGGAGGAAGGAGAAAAGAAAAACACAAGGGTAGGAAAAAAGAATCGCCCAGGAGGAGTTAATTTGAAGCGGAAGATAAATGGAACTTACAAGGAGTTGGTTTACGTGCAGGAATAAAATCCGGGGAAAGAAAATTTGTTACTGGGAGTCACTCAAGCGTGTTACCCTTCTTCTTCTTCTTCTTCTTCTTCTTCTTCTTCCTCCTCCTCCTCCTCCTCTTCTTCTTCCTCTTCCTCCTCCTCCTCCTAAAGCACAGACGGAGACAGTGAACTTATCCATTAAAACTTCTTGTCTGACTCGGAATCTGAACCCACACGCAGGAAGCCAAAAGGGTTGTGGCGGTGGTGAATGAAGGAGGAGGAGGAGGAGGAGGAGGAGGAGGAGGAGGAGGAGGAGGAGGAGGAGGAGAAGGAGGAGGGATAGTAGGATGAGAAAGGAGAATAAGAATAAAAATAATGACGAATCAGGAAAAGGAGAAAGGCGAATAAAAAAACTAAAAATAAAAGTATCTGAAGGAGAAGAAAGAAGCGAAGAAGAAATAAAAGTAAGAAAAGTAAGATGTGGATGAGGAGTAGTATTAGTAGTACAAAGGATAACATTAATATAAAAAAAAACAATGAAGAATGTGGAAATTGATACAAAGAATGTGTATTAGAAGAAGCGAAGGAGAAGGAAAAGGAGAAAGACGATGATGATGAGGAGGAGGAGGGAAAGGAGGAGGAAGAGAAGGATACAATTCACCACCTTCCACCTTACAATTCACTTCCATACAAAGGATGTGTATTAGAAGAAGCGAAGGAGAAGAAAAAGGAGAAAGACGATGATGAGGAGGAGAAGGGAAAGGAGGAGGAAGAGAAGGATAAATTTCACCTTCTTCCACCTTACAATTCACTTCCATACATGTCCAAAGAAAAAAAGTACAACAACAACCATCTGACTCCTAACAACCCCAAATCCCACGTATTAGAGTTCCCGCCGCGTTTACAGAGGTGAGTGGCAGGTAAGTGCGGTTCTACAGGTAAAATTGAAAAGTGCACCTGACGTGTAATCAAGGGAGGGTGCATCGTGGTATCCCGCTTGTCACTACACCTGCGTTTGTCCTCGTTAGGGGCTCAGGTAACACGTTGAACACACCTGTATGGCTAGGAAGGGACAGGTAATGGTTGGTTATGTTTTGTGGTACACGTTGTATTCTCAATTCGGACACGATTTTGAGATTTCGTTTATCGGTTTTTGTCTTTTATGGGTAAGATTGACATTCAAAGGTGTGTTGTATGTGCTTCCATCGCTTTCATAACTACTACTACTACTACTACTACTACTGCCTCCATCCGTTAGAGTTGCGTTGTGAGCGGTAAGTTTTTCTGATTCTCTCACAAAGCAATTCATTGGCCCCAGCATCGCTAATGACTGTGGCCGACAACCATTTTTATTTACTATTACTACTATTTCTACCACTACCACCATTACCACTACTACTGCTACTACAACTACTACTACTACTACTACTACCACTACCTGTGCTACTCCACCAATACCTACTCCTCTTGATTATCTCTACCCAGACGCTTCAACTATTCCAACTCGTCTTAACTCCTCCTCCTCCTCCTCCTCCTCCTCAGCGTCGGAATAAAGGCTTAATCATCAAGTAAATGGATTAGTTGTGTCCTGTTACTGATGATTATTAACCCTAGCGAGAGCTGCGAAGAGAGTAGGAAGAGGGAAGAAGAAAAGGAGGAGGAGGAGGAGGAATGAAGAGGGTAGAAGGAAGGGAAGAGAAATAAAGTTACTTGAGAGAAGGGAGAGAAATTGGGGTGACGAAGAGAAGGAAAAGAGACAAGGGAGATAAAAGAGAGGGAAGAGAGAGATAAGGGAGCTAAGGTGACGTGGGTGAGAGAGAGAGAGAGAGAGAGAGAGAGAGAGAGAGAGAGAGAGAGAGAGAGAGAGAGAGAGAGAGAGAGAGAGAGAGAGAGAGAGAGAGAGAGAGAGAGTGTGTGTGTGTGTGTGTGTGTGTGTGTGTGTGTGTGTGTGTGTGTGTGTGCATGCATTGTTGGTCGCCATAAAAAATTCCAAACCATTCACGACTAGTTAGCGAGTGGGTAAAGTTTTTCTAAATAGCTACAAACACACACACACACACACACACACACACACACACTCAAAAAAAATTCCGTCGCTTTGTGTCCCTGTTAAATGAGCTGCTCTGTATTGTTTGTGTGTTTGTGCGTGTGTTTGAGTGTTTGGGTGTGTCTGAGTGCTTTTGAGAGAGAGAGAGAGAGAGAGAGAGAGAGAGAGAGAGAGAGAGAGAGAGAGAGAGAGAGAATAAACATCGCAAGAACCAAATACGAACATCGAATTTCCTGTCTCTCTTACCCCGATTATTAATTTTTTTGTCCCTCGCTCCGTGGAAGCCACACACACCTGACCACTCCCACCTGTGCCTTCCTTCCCTCCTGCCCTTGACCTCAGCACCTGTGCCTACCCTCACACCTGCCTCGGTAACTCCTATCTCTTCCTACCTTACCGAGTCTATCTTTCTATTCCTCCTTTTCACTTGATATTTTACCTGTAAAATATTTATCTATTCTCACCTTATTGAATCTACTTGGCTTAATAACAACTAAGTCTTCCTTCCTTACTGACTCTACCTTATTATCCCTCGCTCTCTTGATATCACTTTTACTATGACATTACCTACACCTGCATCTGTCCCTTATTTAACCATTTCTACCTGTTCCTACCTATAAAGAGAGAAGACAGATTTTTTAGAGTTACCGTAATAATTATTAGCAAGATGTAAATTCAGCCTCAGAAATGTTGATATATTCCCACACAGTATTCACGAAGGCTTACCAACCACTCCGTTCCAGATAAGTTACTTTGGACGTATGAAACTGTCACTATTCACGTTTGTTGCAATGGTAATAATAGTAAAGGTTCTTATATGTCTATCTCCTTCATTTCCTCCACTCAAGTATGCCAACCTTTCCTTGCCCTTTAAGAGGATGCGCAACGTAAGGTAACCCAAGCGCCTTAAGTCACCTCAGGGCACCGGCAACGTTGGTACACCTGTGTCTCTTTGTTTACAGGTGTATCCCCGAGTGGCTGTGGGCGGCGCGAAGTCGCTTACCGGCAAAAAAGCAAAAGCCCTGAAGGTGCTATTCCGGAGGCGACAGGATATCAGTCTCCAGCCTCCGTCCTGCTGCCGTAACCAAGAGGAATGAAGCCGGAGCGACGCGGCGGCCACAAGCTTCATCTGTAGCGATCAAAGGAGCGCTGCGTCCCGGCGAGGCTTAATACAGATTCTCGAGGCGTAATGGAGGTGATACGGACGACCAGGGAAAGAAGGAGAGTTGAGGGATTGGAGAAGAAGGGATGTGGGAAGGATTGCAGTGGAAGGAAGGAGGAGGTTGTAAAAAGATGAAGTTCGAATGAAGAGTGAATGTGATAAGACTTGACTATTCCACGCCAACGAGTCCATTCTAGCGATAAAAAGAACCACACGCTACACACTTCCTCCTCTTTCCCCTTCACTCTTCCCCATCACCCCATACCAAGCTCCTCTCCCCCTTCCCTTATTCCCCTCTACACCCCCACTACTGCCAATACCCTCTTTCCTTTTCACCCTTCAAGCCCTTTCTCCCCCTCACTTTTTCTCTTTCCCTTTGAACTCTTCCCAATCACCTCTCAACTAGCCCCTCCCTCCCCCCACATACATTATTGACCACTGCATCTTTGAGGTTGACAATTCCACGCCGACGAGTCCCTTTCTGGCGATAAATCTCCGCGCGCTGACCGTAATGCATAATGGGTCTCCTTATTACCTTGTTTCACGGCCGCGGAAGCTCATGTAATTTCAACGCGGGACAAGGAAAGTAATAATGGAAGGCCAATTTAGCTGTCAGGTACCCGTGTCCAGGTGAGGTTCAGGTGAGGGGAGAAGAGGGGGGGTAAGGAAGGGGGTCTATTTTAACATTTTTACTTCAGTCAGGAGAGGTTAGGTGAGGCAGGTGGGAGGTAAGGGGGGGAAAGGGGGTGCGTGTGTGTGTGTGTGTGTGTGTGTGTGTGTGTGTGTGTGTGTGTGTGTGCTCTTTTCACATCCTATACACGTGATGGTGACTCTCTCTCTCTCTCTCTCTCTCTCTCTCTCTCTCTCTCTTCAAAGGCTGAAAACTGGAGAGCCACGTAATATTTTAGCGACACGACGTAAAAAGGGAAAGAGAATAAAAAAAAAATACATATAAACACGGCACTTGCAAGTAAAATAAAAAATAATAAACATGCAGAAACTTTAAATTGCTCAAACAACTCACTAACTTTCGCAGCAGGAAAGAAAGAAAAAAAAGAGGGAAAAAATATGAGGAAGACAACTCGGAAAATAAAGAAAAATCACGTTTGGTCTGAAATTATTAAACTGCAACACTGAGAACAAAAAAGAATAGAAAAGAAATAGAGAGGAAGAAGAAGAGAGCAAAAAAATCTTCTGTCCACATTTCACTCGATTCATCTCCAACCTGCACTTTGTCCCTTCCTTCCTTCCCTTTCTCATGGCCTTTTGAGGAGGTGAAAAAAGAGGATGATGAAGGTACAAGGAAGGGAAAGGAGATGAAAATAAAAAGGAGAAGGAAAATGGAAAGTAAAAGGGGAGCAAAAATACTGAGACAAGGGAATGGGAAAGAACAAGGGGAGGAAACACTCATATAGATAGAAAAGAAGAAAAGAAATTCCATAAGCTAAAGAGGGAAGAGAGGAGGGAAAGGAAAAAGGAAAAGAAAATGGAAAGTAAAAGGGGAGGGAATATACTGACAGATAGAATAGGGAAAGGGAAAAGAGAAAGGAGAGGAGAAAATAGGGAAAGAAAATACAGATACAGATAGCTAAAATAGAATGAAAGGAAGTAGATCTCATAAGTTAAAGGGAAAAGAGTGAATCCTATCCCATCTAGAGAGTTTGCAAGACTTTGAGATGAAGGGAACTCTCGGGCAGAGCTTTAGTGGACCTCGAGGTATAAAAAAGTAAGAAAAAGAAATAGAAGAAAGTCAAAGAAAAAAACGCATTTGTTGATATGATAGAAAAAAAAATATATGTGATGTCGAGATGTGCAGTGCAGGGAGATTAAAGTGTGAGGAGGGGGGAGGAGGAAGAAGAAGAGGAGGAGGAGGAGGAGGAGGAGGAGGAGGAGGGAGGAGAATCTGAAGGGAGTGCTGCTAGATATAGAATGAAAAAAAGTTACTGGAGGTAAAGGAAAAAAGCTGAGGAAGAGGAAAAGGAAGATAAGGAGGAAGAGGAAGAGGAGAGGTAAGAAAATGGAGATAAGGGATTGGATGTTTATGTAAGACCTTTCTGTTACACACACACACACACACACACACACACACACACACACACCTCCCTCCCACCCACCACACACACAAGCGACAGATTAAGACTCAAAAAACGTCCCAAACGCCCCCAGTAATATTTCGTCTGGCTTCGGGATTAACTCAGGTGATGATCCCGGCTTACCTGCGTGTGTCTGGACCTCACCTGTCCCGCCTTAATAACCGGTGTTTACCTGGATATTTGTGGCCGTCACCGGGATCATTAGTCACAGGTGGAGATTGCTCAGGCGGCCAGTAATCGCGTCATTAATCCCCGTCATTTACTGCGAGGTAGGTTGTGAGAGGTTGTGGTTTAAGCAAGGGAGTCATCATTAAGTCTATCATTAAGTCGCTTGTTCCTGAGGCCGAGGCGGTGCTTGGTGTCTTACTCGGCGTGTTCAGAGGGAGGAGGTAGTGTTTGAGGTCTGCCAGGTGGGAGTAAGTGGCCGGGGAGGTGAGGTTACTGGTTAAGGTAAGACACTTGGTTCTGTAAGGTTATAGACGGTCTTGGGATCATCTATTTTGGTATCCAGATAATACTAAGACGTTGCTGTTGAAAGGATGGAGGTAGTGTTTGAGGTCTTTCAGGTGAGAGTAAGTGGCCGAACAGGTGAGGTTACTGGTTAAGGTAAGACGCTTGGTTCATAGTGGGTCTTGGGATCTTCTATTTTGCTGTCAAGATCCTATATGACTCGCTGCTGTTCAGAGAGAGGAGGTAATATTTGAGGTCTTCCAGGTGAGAGTAAGTGGCCGGGGAGGTGAAGTTACTGGTTAAGGTAGGACGCTTGCTTCATAGTGGGTCTTGGGATCTTCTATTTTGCCGTCAAGATACTATATGACTCGCTGCTGTTCAGAGAGAGGAGGTAATATTTGAGGTCTTCCAGGTGAGAGTAAGTGGACGGGGAGGTGAGGTTGTTAATTAATTTTGCTTCCACTCTGAGTCTGGTTAATCAAGCAAAGCACAAAACTAAGCACCTAAAGACGAGTGGAAAGCCGGAGATCAGTGGATGAAACAAGGAATCACTAGCGAATATCCACAAGCAAAACAACACAGATGAAGCACAGCACAACACTAAGCACCAAAAGACAATTAGAAAGCCGGAGATCAGTGGATGAAACAAGAAATCATTTGCGACTATCCACGAGCAAAAACAAAGCAGGTGAATCCGAGCACGAGATAAGTAAGGGGGATCAATGGATAAGTGAAGAAAGCATTTGCGATTATCCACGAGCAAAAACAAAGCTGGTGAATCCGAGCACGAGATAAGTAAGGGGGATCAATGGATAAGTGAAGAAAGCATTTGCGATTATCCACGAGCAAAAACAACACAATTTGAACCAGAACACAGGTAGGTAAGCTGGATTAGAGCGATCAACAGCGAGTTCATTAGGACAAAAAAAAAAGTGTACCTCAGGCTGGGGCGGAATATGAGTTTGAGTTTACATAATGCAGCGATGACGGTGAACGCGGAATTAGGCGGCGGCAGATTTGGGGGAATTAATGGAGATTTACATGGGCGACGCTGTCAGAGAAGTTTGTACCCTCCCAACGCCGTGACATTTGTAGCGTCCAGGGCGTAGTTTCGAGTCCACCTGGAGTTTGAATTATTAGTAAAGTCAGGTAGTTCAGTAGTAGACGGTGGGTTTGGGATTTAGCGCCGAACACCTGTTTTAAAAGGTAATTTGTGGCATCCAGGTAGATTCTAGTCTGTTTACCTGTAGTTTGGGTCCTTGTTAAATCAAAAGCAAGGTGTCAGGGAGTTGAGCAAGAGACACTAGGTTTGGGATTCAGCGCTGAACACCTGATTTAGAGAGGTAATCTGTAGCACCCAGTGGTTCATATTTTACTATTTTTATCCTTTATTATTGTGCTGCTGCAAATGAGCGGACATTCGAAATTAGGATTGAGATTTACCATTGGACTTGTCGTTTTAGAGGTGATTTGCAGCTTTCAGTCGGAGTTTAAAATCCACATATACGTGTGATAAGAAAACTTGAACACCTGTCGCTAATAAAGGTGAATTGAGGGAGAATAGTCGAGGCATCCAAAAGTTTTTCATAGTCTGCTTTACAGGTAGTTTTTCCTCTTGGTGCAAGGGACTGGACGGCGCTTTTCCTGAACCTTCCCTTAACCCCTCGCGGGAAAACAGCCTCACACGCCGAACTCTGAATTATTCTCTGACGTGAGATGTCCCTGCTGCGCTGACCTCAAGCAATTATTCATGTCAACTCCCTAGCCCCTTCCGCTCCTCTCTTATGCCAATACATCTCCCCCTTCGCCTCCATCATGTCTCTTACGTCATTTCAACTTCCCCAGTATACAGGCGGACATACGGACAGAGGGAAAGATGGAAATACAGATAGTTCTCTCTCTCTCTCTCTCTCTGACCACACCAGCTCTCACTCACAGATTTAATACCTTCCCTTCTTTAAACTTACTTTTTTTACGCTATATCTCTCTACCTCGTTCCAGTTTATTGAAGCGACGCACAGATGTGGATCAAGAGACAAAAAAAACCCTCATAGATAGAGATCCCGGACTACACAGCATCCCAGCATCTTCCCTATTTCATCTCCCATCTTAGGTCACTCTCTTTACCGCCTTCAGATTATCAAACACAAATACACACAACTGGACCAACAGACAAAACGACATCAACAAACAGATCTCCTTCCCAGCCTCTTCAATAATTCCTCTCCCACCTTAGGTCTTTGTCTCTCTATAACCCACTTCAGTTTATCGACCAGACGTGCAACTCGATCGACAGACGGAGAGACTGACATACAGAGGAGGACAGCCAGTCAATGAATTGCTGTCGTGTCTATGAATACAGCAAGCGAGTAGTGGCACGCAGTGTTCTATGCATGTAGTCGTTTGTACGGATAACTCTCGCCACAACTGGTCTGGTGGGCGGGTGCGTGCATGAAAATAAGATCAATGAATAAATGTATCTGTGTGTATGTGGACGAAAAGCTGGTGAATGAGTGATGGGATGTGTTGCCGGATGAGAAAAATATTGGATAATGAAGAAAAAGTGGAATACGTTGCTGTGAGAGAAAAAAATGGAGAATGATTTATATTTTACGTCATATCTGTTTTATCTATACGTAAATACAGAAAGAGGGGAGACTCAGACAAGACGAAAATATTGAGAAATGAGAGAGGGATCCATGATAAGAACAAGAATAAGAAAAAAAGAATGATAATAGCGTGACAAAACAAAAGAAAAAAACAATGAAAAATCTGAAAAAAATGAAAGAAGAAAACTAATAAAGACAATGAAAGAAATAAGAAAAAAGGAAAACAAAATGATAATGAGACTGAAAACAACACAAAAAGAAAAAAAAAGAAAGCTAATTAAGATAAAGAAAGAAAAAAAAAGGAAACGAAGAAAAAGAAAACCAGCAAAAATAATAATGAAAATAAATCCTCCCCACGCAGACCATTTCTTGCACTTCATTCCCGTGTTCTTAATGACCAAAAGCCAAGGCGATAATTTTTCCTTCTCTTTACCTGGACTAATTCCGCGCCCCGGCCGCCGTGAACTCATTAAAACTGTGCACCGGGTATGAAGCAACGCACGCACACTAATGACCCGCCCCTCGCTGTACAGGTGTGTGTGTGTGTGTGTGTGTGTGTGTGTGTGTGTGTGTGTGTGTGTGTGTGTGTGTGTGTGTGTGTGTGTGTGTGTGTGTGTGTGTTGGTACCTATCTCCTAAAATCTCGAATAACAGTAATAACAAACAGCAATAATGATAACTTAATAATTTCATAAAGAAAACAATAAAAAAAATAATTCCTTCGCCTCATCGCTCTATATCCTAACGTTCTATTTATATATATTATTTTCCTTTCTATCAATGTTTTCAAAGGTACGACAAAAAGCAATGGTAACATTAAAAAAATGAAATAAAGAAAAAAAAACAGCAACTCCCTCACCTAATCGCTCTATAAAACTACGTACTATATCATTTTTTCCCTTTTTTCTCAACATCCTCGAAGTTACGAGCCTAAAACATCACATGTCGGGGAGCGAAAGATACGAACTTTACATGCCCGTAGAAAAAAAACGCGAGAAGACTCTCTACTTACTTAGCAGGGACGAGGACCCGTGGGAGCGGTGGTGGGGTCACGTCTTAAAACCTTCGACAGGCGACATTTAACTTCTGTAGCTTTG